>NC_064565.1:78289042-78592072 GCF_937001465.1 Orcinus orca
TTGTACTAGCTTGATTATATTTACAGTTAGGAGATACCGCAAATTTAAGAACGCCAATTTTTTTCTCATCACTGAGTATTTATTATATATAACAAATACATGGGAAAGAAAAAACTATATTGTGTGATATAAATAGTTTATTTACATTACAGAAAAAACATCAAGACAATGTATACTATTTCAAATATATCCATACATAATCAAATATAGCTGTAGTACATGTTTTCATTGGTGTAGATTACCACAAATGCAAGGCAACATGTGTAGATCTCATCTTATTCTTTTGTCTATAATACTGTATTGTGTAGTCCAAGCTCTCGGTAGTCCGGCCACTGTGCAACATGCTCCCTTTAGATTAACCTCGTGGACGCTCTTGTTGTGTTGTCTGAACTGTAGTGCCCTGTATTTTGCTTCTGTCTGTGAATTCTGTTGCTTCTGGGGCATTTCCTAGAAGGTTGGAAAGTTTACAGATCTTAGTCCAGTGCTATTACCTAAAATCTGGTCCCACAATCACAGAGTGAAGTTATGGATTAAGCAAATTATTAAAATATTTCAGATGAAAGAATTTATTATTAGCAGAAGCTGGAATTATGTTGGAAGAGGTTTTGCTTTTTGTTTTTGCTTCTGTTTGCGGTTGTCTTTAAGCATCTGTTGAGGAGAACTGAAGAACAGAGGTGGAAGTTGAAGAGGAATACATTTACCTAGTCCTCAACAGCTTACTCCTCAGGGCTCAAACAGTGACTCAGCACAATGCAATAGAGCAAGTGTGAGCTCATCTGATCTCATGTTAAAGGTCTTCAACAACTTGATACTTTAAATGTCCCAAGGATGAATGTTATATTGACATTTCAGGGCTACAAGTTTAAATCCTATCAAACCAGAGAGTGAGCCAACTGTTAATATGGGATATGTAATGAAAAGGGATATTGTTTTGGTTCAGCCTAATATCATTTTGTATATTAATGTTATAAGCTAGAGACATAAATTGGTACCAATTATTTAGCTTCTATAAAAAGCTAAGACTCAGTCAAATTATCTGAAAAGCTCTGATCTAGTAGCTTTTCTCTTATAATAAAATAATGCTTTGACAATACAAATAAAAATAACAATATAAAGTTCATATAAAATCCTATTATAATAAGCTGGGGGGTGTCAGAAAATATATATTCATATATATGTTCATATGTGAGTAAATGTATATAGTATATACATATATGGGTTTTTTGGGGGTAGATCTGTCAAAATGAACATGGAGCTGGAAGTCATATTCCCAGCAAGTGAGAGCTGGAGATGAAAGACTGAAAATACATCTTCTCAGCAGGGCAACTCTTTTCATTTCAGAACATGTCTCTAGATGTCTGTATTCTTTATGACACATGTTTATTTAGGAGAAGGACAGATATTTGACTAAAGTAGTAAAAACAAGGGGAAAGAACTAGGAAAAGCAAGTGGGAAGAGGAGAAGAGAAAGAAAAGAGAGGTAGAAAAGAGGAGAGACCAGGTGACAATGAGATTAAAAGAAAATTGAAGAGAATGAGGGGATCTCTGTTTCATGTAATTTTGTAAATCTTTTAGCAACTAGATGTTTTGGAACAAGTCTTGATGGACGAGTGTGGCCAGGTCACCAGGAAGAGAGGGTTTGGGCAGGAAGGGTTAGAGGGGAGGATGGCCTAGCTGCAAAGTCTGGTTTTTGAGCAGAATGTTTTCAAGTGAATGAAATGAATCCATACTGAGAATAGTGTAGTTTTATTGACTAGTATGACTCTTGGATTTTGGAAAGCTTGGATTGCCTAGGAGAGTTTTATAAAATGCATTACAATAATGCCAGTTTAGTTCATGTGCTATTTCTCCTCCTCAAAAGTAAATAGAAGATAGGTTTTGTTTTGTTTTTACATGGAAAATGAAAACAGCCGTATGTCTTAAAAAAATGGCTTGCCTAATTTGGAGCTCAGTTAGGTTGTCTTGAGCATCAGAAAATAGACATCTTGACCAGCCAAGGGGCAGTATGACTGGTGGTTAAGTGCACAGGCTCTGATACTAGGCAGCCTAGATTCCATTTTTGCCCTTATTGCTCAGCTGTGTATACTCAGCAATTTGCTGACTTCTCATACCTCAGAGTCCCTATCTTGAAAATGGGGATAATTGTTCCTTCATAATGTTACCAAATGTATGTATATATGTATTGGTGTGTGTCTGTACAGATACACATACACACATACACACACATACACACACACACACACAGACACAATTCCTGGGGAGATAAGGACCCTATGTATTCCAGTTGTTTTTATTACATATTGGAATGAAGTTGATTAATAAGACTTGTAAACATCTGCTGAAGTATTTAAAGTTCTGCATTTTTGTCAGTGCATGAAGTAGCAAATCAAATTGTTATGATTTTATATCTATTAAATATGAATTTCATTTTTCACATGCTGATATTACTTAAATATTAGTAGGCTCAAGACCCCTGGAGTAATGGGGCACAGTTTCCTGTGTTTTAGATTCTTTTCTATCTTTTCTTTTATACTTAATATTTTTGGTTTCTTGAGTTATTTTTATGCTCCCCAGAATCAATTTTAATGTAATCCACTGACTCACTTGGCATCTAAACATAAGAGTAGAGTTGATGAACTCAACTTGGTTTCGAGTAGCACAGAGCTCCCGTCGATGATGTTCCCATAAGCCGTTAGGCCAGGGAAGGATCTATGAACCATATTTTGTCTTTTTCAAGAGCAAATGCCACACTTGTCCTCAAAGAAGATAGAACAATACAGATATAGCGATGTATTATGGCCTTTATTTTCTAAAGATATGATACTTTCTTTTATTTTCTTGTCTTAAAATAATTTTGGGGGAAACATTCTGATTTACTGTAGAGCTGCACAAATGATTGAAAGTCCAAATGCCTTGTGAATTTGACAAAAACCTTGAAAAACTTCCTGGGAACTTTTATCTCAAGCGGAGTGAAATCAGATCAGAACAAAGAATCTTCAGTAACATTTCTGGTTAGACAGGACATAAATAATATGCATTCGGTTTGCAATCTAATTCTTGGTTACCATGAATTTACACGCTAATGAAGGTAAGCCATACCTGGCCTCCCTCCTTTACTCCAAGCCCGATGCCAGACATTACTAATTATTCATGGTTTTCTTTCCTGTTGAAACTGGATTAGATCTCTGTATTTCTCTCAACCTAACTCTCCAGGAAACAATTACTGTCTGATTGTTTGGGGGTTTGATACGAAAGCTTGTTGTGAAATTTGCTGCGTATTTCCATATATCAAAGGTTTTCATGTACTACAACATAATCATTCTCATTATAACTATTTTCTTTGAATTTTGTGATTAAAAATTATTTTGTTAAGATAAAAATGTATTTGTGGTTTATATCAAATATGTTAAAAATGATTATACCTGAGAGTTATACTTGGAAATATAAGTGCCCTAAATGAGAGCTATAATTTAATACTTTTCTAGGCCTTGTATAAAATCTGTTCTGTGATCTCATTTGGCATACTAATCCGAGTAAGTCAGGAAACACTGCTCATTTAAATAGTCTGTTAGTAGTCTGAATGAAGACTGACTTTTTATAGCTAAAAGAGAAAAGCATATTTAAACAAAGATTGGTATTACACATTAGAAGGGGAAAAAAGACCTTTCCTTAGAAAATAAATAATCCTCGTCATAATGCAAAATAAGGAAAAAAATTTGTACCACTCCAGCATGAAAGTCAATGTCTTTCCATTTGGCTATTCCAATGTTGTTATGATGAGGAAATAGGACTCCAGAGAATGGATGGCTGCAGAGTCCATGAAGGGACTTGTAATTAGAGAGCTCTAAGACAAGGAGGAATGACATATCCCTTCATGTAGGTGGCCACTGAGTACAGTTACTGACCTTGTGATGCAGAGGACCACCACACAGATGACGGCAATCTGAATCGTTCCAATCACAGCTGCGATTAAGACGTACTGAAATCGGACAGGGCCGGGAACAACGTATAGTACACTGTAGTCCTTCTTTTCACAGTGTTGTCCAGTATAACCAGCATCACACCTGGAAGAAATAGTGTCCAGTTACCTGTAGTTGCTGGACTCATTTTTATAGTTGGCCTATAGCTATTTATCTTCATTGTGAAATTAGGACCTTTTGTTTCCCTTTCCTGCTCTTAAAAAAATAGTACTTTGTAGATATGTCTTTCAAATACTTGTTTTCAATAAGATCTCTTTGTGTTTTTTATTTCAAAGATAATGCAGTTTCTTTTTATACTTTATGATATGAGTTTGAAGATAGGAGAGTTGGTAGATAATTTGTGATGATAATATAGAGAGACAAGAGAAACCCAGGAATAATTATTCTTTCTATATATATTTTTTCAGGTGAGCTTTACATTTTATTTAACTTGCTCTTTAATTAACCTAAGTCAACATAACTGCTTGAGAAAAGGCTTGTTTCTGATGACATGAGTATAAAAAATAGTACTACTTATCTATTTTTGGATAAAGCATTCTCTATGCTACTGTTAGAATAAGTGTTAAAAAGTGTTAGGGCCAGAGGTACAACAAGAGTGATTTCTTTAATTTACTGGTCATAAAGTTGTCTGCTTATGTTAGAGAATTAAATTTCAGTAGGAAAAAAGTAATTATGATGTAGGCAATATGGTTGGTTCAGCAAAACAAGCCCATGCGCTATTCATCTGAGAATGAAGGCTGCCTCTCCCTCGCTCAGCCCTCATCAGAAAGCTCAGGTAGACGATCTGCATGAAACGAGGAAACAGCTCACATGAAAACAATACTAGTGGGGATCAACTTGTCGTTGACTTTGTGGAACTATTTTAGTACTTCACTTTGAATTTCTCATAGTTACATCCTGGGATCTTTCCTCTCTGCATCAGAGGGGTTTAATAATGACGACCCTGCTGGGGATGACAGGGCAGCAGGTGCAACTTCTCACTGTGCCTGGCTGCTCTACTGGAAGGCAAGTGCTAGTGTATTCAATGAAGGAAAACATGAAAGGAAGGCAGCTCTTGAGAAACAGAGAAAGGGAAAGGAGGAAAGAAGAAGGAGAAGATGAAGAAAAAGAAGAAGAGGGGGAGAGGAAAGGAGAGGGGAGGGGAGAAGGGAGGGGAGAGAAGGAAGAGAACAAGAGAGAGAAACTCCTTTCACTGTATAGCAGCACTATGCAACCTATTTCATCATTTGCCACTTGTATATTCCTTTAATAAAAAATACGTTGGTCTTTTTCACTTTGGCTTTATCGTCTCTGAAATAATTATGTTCTATCCATGCGTATTCAGCAGATATTTGTATTTATTAACTAAATCCAGACAGGCAATTTCTTTGTGTCTCAACTGAGTCTGAATCTGTGGAGGTATAGCTAATATCTCACTCCACAGGCCTTGTGGATAGTGGATCCTAGCAAAACCAAGATTGATGATATTTATTAGAAGACCCGGAGGACTCTGGAAAAGACAGCCTCCCAAAAGCAACCGTGTTATCTTTAGGCCTCATTTCATTTGTTTGAGAAATATTTATCAAGTACCTGATCTGTGCCAGGCACTGCTCTGTGTCCATGGGAAAGAGTGATGAATAAACCAGAGGAGGCTGTGTCTTTAAGGAACTTGTAATGCCCAAGGTACAATTTAAAATTCCACCAGAAGAGTGTATATAATGATGTGTTACATAGTACTTGGGTATGTGCACACATTTTGTAGTTTTCTAGTTTGTGCGTGTGTGTGTGCGTGCGTGCGTTCGTGCGTGCGTGTGTGTGTGCGTGTGCGTGTGCGTGTGTGTGTGTAGGAGAGGGAGAGAAAGGTATGGCTGCTGATCGCCCATTCAGGCAGAATGCCATCCAATTCTCTGTAAACATCCAGAATTTAGTTTCTGTATTTTTACTTTATACATTTAAAAGTTAAAGGGTGAAAACATTACCTGCAAGATGGCTCCTGCATATTGATAGAATGTTCACACTTGCCGTGCATGCAGAAGCCATTGTAATGTTCTGGGCAAGGTATGTGGTGTTCTCTGGCGCTTTCTTCTAATTTGTTAGCATTCTCTGTGAATACAGATAAAAGCAACATCCCCTGTAAATACTTTCTTAGCCTGGTAAGATCAACCAGTACATTAAGAAGCAAAGCTACAGTAGGCAAAAATATTTAAAAGGGCAAGAATTAAAAGGCCATGCTTCAGAAGAAAGAGGGAGAAAGAATTGAAAGACAGATGTCTTTACAATTGTGTTTAGAGATGAAACTGCAAAATTACCCAGTACTTTTCATGCTTTTATGTAATTTCCTACATCTTTAAGAACCAGTGATGTTTCTATGAGTTGTCAGACAGCTTTAATTTTCCTTGTGTAGACACTGTACATTGACCATAAAATAATTCAAGAAGAAAATCCTATTTTTTGAATTTCAAAGCCCAGCATAATGTCCCTAAAAGTAAATTGCTTTAATACGTTGATACTCTCTCCATGTGAGAGCTTAAAAAAAAAATATGCCCGTGTTCAATTGTTAAACAGAAGTTTTCCAAAACCAAATGCAAATTTCAACAGATGTATTCTTTCGGGCTTTATTCATCTACTGTGAACATGAATTTTCCTAGCACCCATACATTTTTTTATTGCCTAAATAATGCTACTGAAAGAGCAAATGTTATTTCAGAATCACTTATGTAGATACTAACACAGTACATATTGAATGCTATGGGTGTATTCTAATTCATAATATTTGGCCTATTTAACAATGTCATGTGAAACTTAAACTTATGGTAAAGAAAAAAGCTTGTGTTCTAAAATGAACCCTTTCTTCTGTCATTAACAAGTTTTGTTTTCTCATGTTTCTATAAAGATACTAAATTTTTTTCTGACCTCTGTTAGTCTAAATACATTTGCTTCTCATTTGTAATGCCATCTCTAAGCAGTCTTTGGATTCTTTATATGTTCATTTTATAACATAAAGTTTTGCCTTTTTTGAGTTTCTTCTATAATCTGAGACCTGATATACTTTAAAATTCTTCCCTAAATGCATGAGAAATATAACTCTCTTGACTTCAATCTAAAGATACTTTTCAAGACCACAGTAATCGGTCAGCAGTAATGCGTTCTCCTGGTGATGGAAGATTGAGAATAAATTACTATTTTTATGAAACAGATTATATCCTATCATTTCCACATAGGGGTATAGTTTTTTTTATTATAGTGCATCCTTATAATTTTTACTGGCGGTCATGGATGGTGACTATATTTATCATGAGAAAAAAAGGTACCTTTGGTATTAGTGAATTAGACAAATGTATTATTTATGTTTAAGCAAGGCTATAAAATATCTATACATTTTAAGATCTAGGTTGTCATCTGAAAAACATTAAAGTTTGAAGTAAATTGTTAAATATGTTAAGTGCTTTCTTGTGTAGGGATATTTATGCACATCGGTATGGTGGGTAATATTTCAAATGACATACCCAAATTCATAAAGGATTTATCATAAGGATGCTGAAGAGGCTGGCGATGGCATTTAAATCATTCATTTGTTTTATATCTATGTCTTTTTACCTATTTAGGTGATCTTTTGTTTGCATTATAATATTTCTCCTTTGATAATTACTATTAAACTGAAAAGAACCGCTTCCATAGAAAAGACTGAGAATGTATAGAACTTTCTCTTTTGGTTTCTTCCATTCTTCCAAGCTACTACGGTGTTTTTGGTAAGAAATACTGCTTGCAGTAAGCAAACACACCAAAACTGAAATGGATAGTGTGGGGTAAAATTTCCAGTATGGGAGTATGTGACCAAAATAGAAGCAGAACGACCACAGTATTTAGATACATCTTGAGAGGGCTTGTGGTCATTCATGAATCCATGAAGACTGGGATCATTCTGTGCCCTGGCTGGGGGGCTACAAGCCAGAGTGGACAAACCACACACCTGCTATTGAAAGATGACTTTAGCTGTGGGGTTTGCCAGCCTCACCGCTGATGTAATGAACCAGCACTGATTTTCACTCTTATTTCTGGATCTTCTCCCCATAACAAACTATTCAACACTTCTATTTAGTGTTCGTTAGTAACCCTTCAGTGCTTCTGCACACCTGCATGTAGGGGAATGTTCTGTAACTTCCCTACATTTCACTTATACACTGTGATTTCAGTCATAGTATTTTTCAAACACATCTTATTAGGGCTATTCTTCTGTCAGTTGCAAAAGAAGATCAAGAATTTTCTTAACTCAAAATCCATTTTTTAAGGCTATTTTATTTTTAACTCTGTCCCTCGCCCCATACTGTTTTTGTTTCTGAATCTGTACCATGTCCACAATTAGGAACTGAAGTCCAAGGGCAAAATAGGTGATTGTTTGAGTGAGACTGTTGCCTTAGTGTAGTAAGAGCTGGATATTTTCACAAAGTTCATTATCCAGACAGGATGATCGTGTGGGAGGGGAATAGTTTCCATCATAAAATCTGCTAATTAGTTTACACCATTCCCTATGAACTTGGAGTGCTCTGTTATGCTGCTCGTAGGATACTGTCAAATAAGAAAGTTAGAGAGATTGAAAATAAATAAGTAGAAGAAATGAACCCTGGGCAAGAAAGTGAGGAATCGTCAATATATGTCAACGAATTTATAGTCAATCCAAACAAGTAAACCAGTTGATTGAAAACCTGAATATATAACCACTTCTAGTAATGCAATAGACACGTTTTAGAAATGAGATCTGAGTATATTAAGAACAGTAGAAACACAGAAATATAATATACAAACCAAATATGTGTATGGACCATAATGGGTATTTGTGATCCTGATGTTTATGCATAGATATTTAAGCAATAACAAAGCATTTAATGATTTAAAATCATAGAAAAATGGGGCTTCCCTGGTGGCGCAGCAGTTGAGAGTCCGCCTGCCGATGCAGGGGACACGGGTTCGTGCCCCGGTCTGGGAAGATCCCACATGCCGCGGAGTGGCTGGGCCCGTGAGCCATGACCGCTGAGCCTGCGCGTCCGGAGCCTGTGCTCCGCAACGGGAGAAGCCACAACAGTGAGAGGCCCGCATACCGAAAAAAAAAAATCATAGAAAAATGATACTTTGGAAGTCTGTATGTTTTCTGTGGTGGTTGACGATTTAGACATCAACTTCTCTGTTCTCCATTTAAAAAGAGATTTAATGTAAGGATTGTGCTCTTTCTTCTAAGACAGAGAGTGATCATGGTAGAAACTCTTCGTGTCTTTGTTTAAAGTCCTTGTCCAGTTTCCTGTTTAAATGTTTACAAATTGTTTATTCTGAATGAAATCCTGACTTCTTTAGGAAACAACTTCTGGTATAATCTGAGTTACTTGCAGCAGAGCTAATAGGGCTGCATGCCCATTGCTAGTCGACATTCCAATCGATAGCTATAGAAGTGGGCTGCTCTAAAGCACAGCTATAGGTATTGTTTCTATCCTGGTGCTTTCAGGGAAAGAGACACAGCAAGCTGAAGAGACAGAGGAAATGGCGAATAGCAAGACTTTGCTTTAATCACAAGTCAAGTAAGATAAGTCGAATAGAAAGTGGGCAGAGCCAGGCATAGCAGTTCAGATATTTAAATCAATATAGCCCAGAGTGTGGTGTGTGTGTACACGTGTGTTTATCATTACCCCTGATTTCTTCCCAAAAAGTTGGAAACAAGATGTCGTTCAGAGAGTTAATCTATCAAAGCAACACATTATCGACTGAAGCAGAAATATGACTGTAAAATTAGACTAAAATTATCCTTATATTTGAAGAAAGGATGTTTCCCTTTGGATAAGGGTTAGAGTCTGGCAAAAGAAGCATCTGAATGTCATGCTGTGTCATCTATTCAAGTGCCCTCTGGGATGCTGTGCCCTGAGAAGCCAACTTGAACTAGCAAACCCAGAGTGCCCAGTTGCAAAGATTGCAAAGATGGTTGCACTAGATTATTAGTGTCTGATGCTATTAAATACTCAGTTAACCCATTTCTCTTGTTTTGATGCTCTGCTCTTTAGTCTTAAAATAGTTGGACTTCTGTGTAGCTGGCTTTGACAGTACCACCTAGATATCTTATCCATTTGACATTTATATATTTCATTTGAGTGAATTGATTGGTTCTGAGTTTCCATGCATTTTGGGGGCACAAGTCAGCTTTCCTCAGCCCACTGAATTCTTGGGGTTTGTAAAATCAAATTTCTGCACCTATAGGCTAAAGGACCAGATCCTACCCATGGTGTATTACAGTCTGGGAGGACATCTGGGGGCTGGTCAGATGATATTTCTCTGGAGACAGCCCTATCTTGCTTTAATCAGGCCTTTCTTTAGAATATATATACAAATCCTTTAGGCCTCTGAGTCCCCATGAGGAGTCTGATTCTGTGTAAGGATTTTAGAGTAAGTTGGAAAGATCCTAAACTAGAGGTATCATCAGGATTTAGAGGATGCTTTAGGGAGGCAGATTTCCGCTGAACATTTTTAAGCAACCAGAACTGTTCAATAGGGGAATGAGTTATATAGTGAAGTGATGAGTTTGTGGTGGTGTGAAAACTTCTCATATGTGTTACTATTTCTCAGATGTTGTAGAGTGTTACTGTATGGTAGATTGGATTATCTTAGATCTCTAGGTTCTTTGAATTTTAAGAGTAATATTTATTTCTATTCTTAATATTTACTTATATTAAATTACGAATAAATATTTATTGCGAAATATTATTATTGATATCCTAGGAAAAACAAGTGGAGAAGTAAGGACATTATTTAGGTAAGGAAATCACTTTGCCTTAATTATGGGGACATCTTACTTTTTAAAGAGTGTAAAATATCTTAAATATTTACTGGGTCTGTAATTCAGACATTCTAGCATAAAGTGCTCTTTACTACATGTTGTCTTCCTTGTGGGGAACAATATGCTTGTGGGTCTTACTTTAATTTTTAACATTATGCTTTAGCATCATGAATTATCTTGACAAGTACATGCATGTGAGTTGTACAGTGTGGTTTATTATCTTTTCAACTCTCTTTTCCTGTGGGCACACAAAATGTGACACATTTTTTCTGCAAAATGAAATTTCCATTTTTGATGTATTTATATAATACTTCTATTTGTCATGTTTATAACAGTACAAGGAAACTCCAGCACTGAGATATTCCTCTACTGATGATTACTTGATTTTACTGTAATTTCTCCTGCTTACTATCCTATTGCTAAAGCAGTTTGAAAATAATTTTATTTAACCAACTAGAAAAACTATCTTTCTTTCCATTATATTTATATTGTGCCTGGGACAGAAACAAATTATGAATTTAGAAGTAAAGTCATGATGGTCCCATTGTTGATTAGAGTTGGTTTCAAAGAAAATATAGAATTCTTATGATTTCCTGTCCTTATCAGGTATAAACATATGAGGTGGCAGTAAAACCTCCTATCTAGCTTGAATTGCAATCGAAGTTTTTTAAAGACCAGAAAAGCATTCCTATTGAATGGGTCCTGAATGTAATGCAATATGAGTTCTTGCAACTTAACAAATTCTATAATAGCCTCACCTGCTGTCATAGTTTCTTCAAGGCACAGATGAGTAGATGAGAAGAGTCTCTCTTTTTTTAAGCCTCTAGGACAGAGACTCAAATGAGAATGCTAGCTGAAAGTGACAGCTTAGCACAACGGATGGGGAAGCATTTAAGGACAAGATCAATTCTAAAGTTCTGTAGAGAGCAGAGGCCCAGTCACAATATTCCTAGTTATCTGTTAAAGATTTTAAAAGAAAACCCTTCAAAATAGAGATCAAGTCCTTCAAGTGCTACATTTCTTCTGCAAGTTGAACATTATCCTATTTTTTCAGAAGAGTAATTGAAACTATTTGGATCCAGAACTTTGCTAATTAGGCAGAGGTATGGGTTGGGAGCAGGATGCGTGGGGATGCAGAGAAATTCTTTTTTTTTTTTTTTGTGGTACGCGGGCCTCTCACTGTTGTGGCCTCTCCCGTTGTGGAGCACAGGCTCCGGATGCGCAGGCTCAGCGGCCATGGCTCATGGGACCAGCCGCTCCGCGGCATGTGGGATCTTCCCGGACCGGGGCACGAACCCGTGTCCCCTGCATCAGCAGGCAGACTCTCAACCACTGAGCCACCAGGGAAGCCCGAGAAATTCTTTCTTATTGTACTATTGATCAGGCACTAATATAAAATGTGAAATGTGATTATCCACATCACCACTTGCATATATAAATATTCTTATTGGACATAAAATTAAATACAATGGAAGAAAACTAATTTTTGTGTTACTGAATTCTCAGGCAAGACCTTAATGGCATTATTCAAGAATTGCCTGAATTTAAATTGGAAAAAGTAACAGCATCTGAAATAGACATAGTAATTTGGGGACTGGAGTGACTGAAATGCAACAATACTGGATGATTACTTGCATGGGCTTTTATTATCTCAGTTTCTACTGGTAATATATTTACATGGATAAAAGCTGAGAAATCTGTAAAACCTTGGAAGAGAAACTTGTATGTACCATTTTAACTTACGACATCCAAAAACAATTTTAATAAATTGAAGAATTTGACATCACAAGTTTCATATAGATGTAGCCAGAAATTCTAGACCTCCAAGATAAAAACAAGAAGAAGTTGTTTATTATTAGGAGGAAAACAAGCAGATCTTTAGCCATTTTCTCTGTCCCCTGCCTTAGGAATGCCCTGGCTGGCTTCTGATGGTGGGGCCCTCCAAATAGTGAAGAGAACAGGCAACTGGGGGAAACTGCACTCTGCCTATAATGGTCCTTTTCAAACTTCACCATTCAGTCAAGAGCCTATTAACTCTCAGCAAGTGGGTAACTCCTATAGGTTTAGAGGATTATGCTTGAAGACCTTTTAGAAATATAGTATTTTATGGAACTTTAGATGTCTTTGACAACACTGTGTAAACATCAGGCCTTGGGAAGAGGCAAGGATCCATGGTTCATTAGCCTCTCAGGAGTCCAGAGGTGGAGTTGCCTTAAGCTTATCTGGGGCAATTTGCTACAGCTCTCCCCACTGAGCTTTTGCTGCAGCAACCCTGCTCTCTTCCAAGCTGCTCTTCATAGACAAAGTTTACTGTAAACCTTAGAGAAAGAAAAAATTATGGGAAGCCATTTTATGCCAGGTATACTCCCCTCCCCTTTTTTCTTTTGTCTTGAACTAAACCTATGCATTTCTGGCCAAACTTATTTGCTTAGTGGCTAATCTGGGTGTCCTTTCTTAGTGAACTTGGGTAACAGTGCTGAAAATGACAACACAAGTGACAGAGGGTTCAGATCCTGTCCACTTTTGCCTTCGGGGCTATGTGAGTCAAGCTATTTTCTCCTTTATAGGCTACGTATGCAGCAATGGATAAATAGTTAAGATAAACCTTCTCAGGTGACACATTTGTTTTCCTCTGTGACTTTGAAATTATTAGCCAACAGAGAATGAGGAGGATTTAGGCTGGAGCATTCACTGAAACACAGCAGAAATTTTTAAAGATTTTAATAACGTAGATAAGACCAAAAAATTGGTAATATATTATATGAACATTTCTTGAGTACCTACTATGTGTCTGGCCCTGTGCTATGTACTATACATAATGTACTGTATCTATGGGTTGTTTCCACATGATTTGGTGTTGTCTTCTAAACACAGCCAAGAAAACAGATTCTCAAGACAGGATGATAAATCTACAATTCCTGGAGAATCTACAACATGCCTAACATTGTGTTAATATTTAACATAACAAAAATGTATACCTTAATATAGCCCTTCAAAGTAGATTTATAAAAATCTCATTTTATATAGATGAGGAAACTGAAGCTCAAATAGGTTTAATTACTTGTCTTAGAAATTTACACAATCGATAAGCAGAACTGGGGTCAAAACTAGGGCTCTTGGGCTTCCCTGGTGGCGCAGTGGTTGAGAGTCCGCCTGCCGATGCAGGGGACACGGGTTCGTGCCCCGGTCCGGGAAAATCCCACATGCCGCAGAGCGGCTGGGCCCGTGAGCCATGGCCGCTGAGCCTGCGCATCCGGAGCCTGTGCTCCGCAACGGGAGAGGCCACAACAGTGAGAGGCCCACGTAACGCAAAAAAACCCCCAAAACCAAAAAAAAAACTAGGGCTCTTTCCAGTGTAACATGCAGACCACGCAGACCATGCAGCTAAGAACTTTTTAAACCACAAGACAAGCCCTGGTCCGGGAAGATGCCACATACCGCGGAGCAGCTAAGCCCGTGCGCCACAACTACAGAGCCTGCACTCTAGAGCCCACGAGCCACACCTGCTGAACCCCATGCGCCTAGAGCCTGTACTCCACAACAGGAGAGGCCCCCACAGTGAGCAGCCCGTGCACCGCAATGAAGAGGAGCCCCCGCTCTCTGCAACTGGAGAAAAGCCCGGGTGCAGCAATGAAGACCCAACACAGCCAAAAATTAAAAAAATAAATAATAAATAAATAAATTAAAAAAAAATTTTAATGAGTGGGTTAGTATCCTCAAATTCCTCCTTTAAGGGTAATGTTGCTTGTTCTAGCGCAGATACACCTTAAGTGCTTGTCAAAAATAGATTTCCAGGGTTTGGTTGGTCCTGATCACCTGAATCAGAATCACCAGCTGATACACCTGAAGTTTGTCTTTTAAAAAAGTACCCCAGGGCTTCCCTGGTGGTGCAGTGGTTGAGAGTCTGCCTGCCGATGCAGGGGACACGGGTTCGTGCCCCAGTCCAGGAAGATCCCACATGCCACGGAGCGGCTGGGCCCGTGAGCCATGGCCGCTGAGCCTGCGCGTCCGGAGCCTGTGCTCCGCAATGGGAGAGGCCACGACAGTGAGAGGCCCGCGTACCGCAAAAAAAAAGTACCCCAGGCAATTCTGACATTCAGATGATTTGGATCACAATACTTTTGACACCACCTTAGCCGTTTCTCATCTCTCTGTCTCTAGCCATCTAATGCTAGGTTTTCCTGTTCCCTGGATCCTGCTTCCTTCCCTTGATTACTACGCTGGCGCTGCTCCATCTTCGTGGTCCCAAGTCTATCTTGGCTCCTTCTCTTAAAGGACTGATCTCAGCCAGCTGTTCCATGTCCAGGAGTGTGTGAGCACTGGGTTGCCCAGCGCTGCTCTTCCCACACCCACCTTGATTGTGATGAGAAGTCATCAGGGGCCTTCAGCTATCAAGCCTTCCTTGATCTTGGTAGTCAGCCTGAACACTTCATTTTATTTTAGAATACACTTCATTTTTTTCTTTATAAATTTATTTATTTTATTTATTTATTTTTGGCTGTGTTGGGTCTTCGTTGCTGCATGCCGGCTTTCTCTAGTTGCGGCGAGCGGGGGGCTACCCTTCATTGTGGTGCATGGGCTTCTCATTGTGGTGGCTTCTCTTGTTGCAGAGCACGGGTTCTCGGAGCACGTGCTTCAGTAGTTGTGGCTCGCAGGCTCTAGAGCGCAGGCTCAGCTATGGTGGCACACAGGCTTAGTTGCTACGTGGCATGTGGGATCTTCCGGGACCAGGGCTCGAACCTGTGTCCCCTGCATTGGCGGATTCTTAACCACTGTGCCACCAGGGAAGCCCACACTTCATTTTTATTGTTTTATTTTATTTTAGGCCCCTTTTGAAAACACAACACTCAAAGAATAGGCTGTCTGCCTGCAACAAATGCCAGCATCTGTGAGAGACTTCTAAATGTTGTCAGAATCCAGGTATCCTGAGACCAGCTCTCACAAATCTCCAGGCTTCTTTAATGGCTCTGTTAGACAACTAACCAGAATAGCAACAAGAATTCTCTGTGTGAAAGTAAATGAAGCTTTCTCTTGGATATAGAAACAAATAACACCGCTGAGGAAAGGTGCAGATTATATCAAGGATTATGATTAGTTCAATTTCCAGATGGGGGTAAAGGAGCATTGGTCCATTGGTGGTATCTTTAGACATTCAGCTAGTCTGTAGAAAAGAGAAAGTTATAAGAGAAGCAGTGGGAGCAGGAAAGAAGACAAATAGAGGGAATAAATGGAAGCCTAGTCACCATTAGTGGCAGTGTGACAACTGGGAGAGATGGTGCTACAACAAACAGCAGGTGTCGACGGCACAAGAGTAGGGCAGCTGGGGAGGGACATCTCTTTAGTTCCTTGAGCAGGACAAGACAGCCACCCTTTCTTTTAAATTGCGGGCCTTAAGGACAATGGACATACTCTCCAGACCAGGGTTTCCCAAGGGGAGCTCTGTCAATGCAGTGCTACTTCTGGAGCAGGCTTCATGGAAAAGGGGATTCTATAGTCAAATAAGTTTGGGAAAGAGCGGATTAAACACAGCTATATGCATTTCTTTACTGCTTGTTTTCAGAGTCTTTAAAAGGCTAACCTGCATTGTGAGATGCCTAGAAAGGACACACATTATGGAGTGTTCCTAAACTCATTTGTCTAGGAAACTTCCCTCTCCCTTTTAGGAACATTTTGTGGGACTATTCCACCAGACTCCTTTCTGGGAAACATTGCATCAGACCATAGCATCTCCAAATTTTTCACATTACCACACACATAGAAAAGGATAAGATTTGGTTTTAGGCAAACAGAGGAGACAATCGACCTGGGGGCTCTAGCCACTCAAGCCACCTGACTGCTAAAGTAGATTAATGAGTTTATACACCCGTTACCCATTCAGAGCACACAAGAAAACGTTGCAATAGATTATACTTTCTCCTAGGGCATAGGCTGTATTATTTACTGTAACATTTCTAGGGTGTAGAACAAGAAGTAGCAATAAGTGGGTGTTCAGTAAGTAGCATGAATAAATGAGTATGACAGGCATAGGCAATATATTTGGAAACTGCCTGTACCTTGGTGTGGTGGCTTTCAAAAGATTAGTCCCTCTTAGTTGTTGCATCAAAGAGCCAGCTGCACTTCAGTAATGTGTCCTTAGAGAGACAGACAATCCCTACCTTAACTGGCAAGGTAAGGTGCAATACAGTGGAGAACTGTAGTCGACTCAGTAGAGTGTATATATTCAGCATGACAGAATTAGATGCAGAGGTAAAAGCTATATTTGCTATGCACTTCAGGCTTATTCAGTGAAAGGCAAAAGGCTGGAGGGCAAAAATGTGTTGCTAACCATAAAAAAAAGATATCTATAAATGACTTGAAAGAGCAAGTATAGGCAATTGATGGGTTGATGGGTTTGCACATTCCTCCTGTATGATGTCATGGCCCAGAAAGGACAGTTAGAAAATTTACAGCGTAGATTTAGATTCATTTACAAATTTGGAGTACTGCCATATGTTGGTACCTGACCAAATTAATGTAGTTGATTCTCATTGAGAACGTTAGAAGGTATACCATCTCTTCTAATATTCAAGGATAAGATGAAACAATTTTAAGAAACAAATGCAGCTGATTATGCTATGAGTGTTTCTGAAAGTTGGTTTGACATTTTAAATAAGCATTCTAGATAAAATTGATATTGAAAAAGTCACAGAGTCAACCTCTAAGACAGAATTTTGTAGTTTTTCCTAAGAAGTAATTTCTGAACATAACATAACCTCGGAACAGTTTCATGGTGTTGAAAGTTATTCTGTTTTGATGATATTTAGTACATGTCTATGAATCAAGTATCTTTGTATTTAAGCAGAATAAGACTGTTATTAAAGGTGGTATTGCTTTCTAAGATAAAAGTTTTGATGATGTGATAATCCGTCATAGATTTCCGTGTGGTCTCTCTGTTTAACCTGTTATAGAGACATGAGAATACCAATGAACAAGTCTTTTTCATGTTCAGTATTATACGTTTTTTTATCGTCAGTAAAATCTTTATCTAATGATTATTTGTAAAACATTAACCAAATATTTTATTGGTTACCGCATTGGGTTGAATAATGTCCTCCAAAAACTCCCATCTGTCTGGAACCTCAGAGTGCAAGCTTACTGGAAAATAATTAGTTCAGATGCTTTCATACTGGATTAGAGAGGGCCCTAAATCCAATGACTAGTATTCTTATAAGGTCATATGAAGACACACAATGAAGATCAGATGAAGGTAGAGGCAGAAATTGGAACTACGCTGCTATAAACCAAGGAATGTAGGAGCCACCAGAGCTGGAAAAGGCAAGGGAGAATTCTCTCTTTGAGAATGTGGAGGGACTGTGGTCCTGCCAGCACCTTAATTTCAGACTTTTACCCTCCAAAACTGTGAGATAATAAATTTCTGTTGTTTTAAGTCACCCAGTTTGTGGTAATTTTTTATGGCAGCCTTAGCAAATTAATATAATGACTATTTAGCAACCAAACACTCACATTGATAAAATATACTTTTTAACAGTCCATATGGAATTAATGAAAATGAGCTGAAAGATTGGCTTCAGCTAGTATGTGACCTGTACAATCTTGGTTTATGTTTATTTTCCCAGCATAATGATTCATAGTGCCTCCTTTCACTCTCAAAAGTTTCCTAGTTAAGGTGGTAAATTATATGATCACCTTAGTTTAAGCATATATTGAAAGATCTATGATTCATTGCATTTGCAACGCAGAAATTATGTTTTCAAGGTGCTGATGTGTCAAAAGATGCTAATAACCACAGTAAAGAAGAATTTTTGAGAAGCTAGGGAAACTTTATAAAAGGGGCTGCATTCATTTTTGATTTATTAATTCATCTTATAAGAAAGGCAGTTATCTTACATTGTTTATTTTGTCATACAACAAATGATGCTGCATTTTACCTTTATTAGAAAGAAGCAAATGACCAAGCAGCAAACTGACATCAGTGACCTTTCAACAAAATTCCAGGTCACATCTGGAGTATAATCTCCCACATTATCTCTATCTGCATTTTTAGAACTCTTGAATAACTGATGCTATTATAGAATTCTGACTCATTAAGAAAATGCTGGAGTTTGTTTAGCATCTTTTGTTTAAGAAGGATGGGAATTTAGAGTACTCCATTAAGAAAATTTGAACATTAAATGTTCTCATCGTTAAAGCATTATCCCTTGGTTAAGTACAAATCTTTTAAATCTAGGACAACTCATTCCTCAAGTATTCTAAATAGCTATGAATATTCTCTCTCTCCCTCCCTCCCCGCCCCCTTTCTTCCCAGTTTGGAATAATTGATTTCTTCTGGCACTTCCTTCATTTCTAGTCAGTGATAACTTTGTGTGCAAGAACTGCTCTAGAAATAGTTAAGGATGAGGCGTAGGTCTTAACAGTTTCTTTCCACTTGGACAGCATTTACGACTTGAAATTAGTTATTAACTAAGTGGTACTTTGTGGTCTCATAGTGTTAGTTTACCTTTTAACAGGTCTAACACACTCCCAGTGTATAATTTACACTCCCCAAGTACACGGTTGGTTAACCACTCAAGAAATCAATAGGGGTTGTAAAATGTGTACGAATTTGAATTTGGAGAGCGTCAAACACCTAGTTTATCCAGCTGGCACTGGATAACAGCTGGCACTTAGAATTGAGGCTTATAGGGAACTATTTATTTTGAAACAGAAAAACCACAAAATGGCTATATCCAGAGATGGGAGTTGAGTGCGACATAGGTGATTCAAACAAGCCCCCTCACTTTTGCTGCAGTGAATGCTGTCAGTATCAACCCACAACTTCTGGCTCTTGGTATGTGACCATGTAGCCCTTTGGATCCAGAGAAGGTAAGAAACACATTTTTTCTTATAAGGTCTTAAAATTTACTAGTCCTTGCTCCTACCTGTACTGTACCTAATTAGCTCATCAATTTATTCATTCACTTAAAAAATATTGACTGATCTCCTCCTGTGTGCCAAATACTGCAGGTACAGAGTGCACACTGGTGGGTCAAAGTTTCTCTCATAAAGGTCATTCACATCATAATACAATATACAAAAGTAAAAACAAACAAAAACCTAGCATCTAAATGAGAAATGTTACAGAGAAAAAAGGATGTTAAGGTATAGCAGACTAGGGTGGGCAGCCTGTTTCAAAGAGGTGAGGGAAGGGTATTGAAGAAGGAAGGATGAGAAAAAGTTGGCCAGGTGAAGAGCCCTCTGAGTGAGTGTTATATACAGAAAAAGACTCTAATGTAAAAAAATGACATTCCAGGAGCCAACATTGTACCTAGAGAAGAGGTTTCCCAGGAAAGTAAAGAGAGAGCTAAAACGGAGTGGAGAGAACAGCGAGGTCCTTATTACTATGTAGAACTTTGTACGCCACACTAAGGAGTATTGATTTAATTTAAAGCGCAATGAGAACCCATTGGGATAGTTTCAAGTATATCTGACTGGTGTGGAAAATAGATCATTGAGGGAAAACAGAGGAAGCAGGGAGAACAAATAGGAGACCAATACAGTAGTGTAGGTGAAAGACAGTGTCCAGATTTTGGACTATAGTGGCAGTGGAGAGAGAAAAAAATACTTCTATTCCACGTATATCTTAGAGGTGGACTAAATATGACTTGTTTGTGTATTGCAAAATGAGAGGAATGGATCAAAGATGACTAGGATTTTGGCTTGAACATGGTAGTGCCATTTTGTATAATGAGGAAGACTGCAGGAAAAACAATTAAGCTCTGATGTATAAACATGACAGATCACTGATTTTGATTTTTGAGACTGCATTGAAAACTCTGTTTATGTTTGGGTATTTCTACAACAGAATTGATATTAACTGAAAGAAATCAATAGTTTAGTAGGAAAATGGTCGGGGTGAAATGTCTATATTAAGCAAATTTATGATTATTAAAAGGAAGTCTTCTACATGATATCTAAAGTAGGAAGGACATTTATAATGGTCTACAAGGGATGTGCAGAGGTCAGTTTAAAGGCAAGATTAGAAATATCATGAAATGAAAGGGAAAAATTAGACTATGAAGAAACATCAGTGAGGAATGCTTTTAAGTAAAATATTTTTCTCTCTTTTTGAAAAAGTTATCATGAGAAAATAAGAGTTATTAAAGATAAGAAGTATGTAGATTTGCTCTCTTCAATTTCCATTATGTAACATAAATTCTATTTAGATCAAAGGATTACTAAATTACATTATTATTTTAATTCGTTTAATGATTTACATTTTAAAAAGTTTTTTTGTAGCTATTATTTTACTTGAGACTGCAACATCCCTAAATGTTAGGTAAGTTAAACATATAAATGTGTGTGTGTGTGTATGTGTGTGTGTGTTTGTGTGTGTATGTATGTGTGTGTGGTGTGGTGTGTATTTTTTTCCTTGATATATTAGAGTGTGGAGGCCAGAAATATTCAATTATTCCCTAATGTCATACAGTGGGTCAAGGGCAGAAAGATAGCTCCAGAAACCATGCGTTCTCATTTTAAAGTAATTTTTTAAATGTTAGAATAGTTTATAGAAAAGCTACAAAGAGAATACAGAGAATTCTCATATACACACAACCAGTTTTTCTGTGTGTTCTCCTTTTTAATCTGGTGTTTTCTTCACAATTTTTCAATGGTAAAGCATTGTCTTAGACTTGTACATATAGAGTTAAGGGGACAAATGAAAGAGGCAGTCATCTGGATAATTCCAGACCAGAAAACAATTTTGTCTGAAAGATATAGATAATTGAGACAGAAATGTTTTTTGCCTGGAGAGATTCCTATGATTACCTTCCTCCTTCACTTGAATTTGTAGGTATAGTCATGACCATAGGTGTTTCACTTACTAATAGGAAACTGTATATCATTCAATGTGAAGAATGTGTATTTTTTGAGAGGGCTAAATTGCTTAGTTCTATACTTTTTTTCCTTAAAAATAAAGTATATTGGGTATTTTCATTATAAAAGCAATTTCACATTGATTTAAGAATAGTAGAAAATATAGAAAGTAGAAGAAGCATAGAAAGACCTCATTGTTTACACCCTCAACAAAACTACTATCAACATTTAATTTATTTACTTCCAGGCTTTTTACTACATGTATTGTTTGGGTCTGTGTACTTAGATTGGACCATATATAGGGCATTCATTTTGTAAGCTTCATATCAGGTCATGTCTAAAAGCTGATCTCAAATAGCAGGACAGTTAAATTGTTCAGCATGGTACCCTATAAGGAGGCCAGTTAGTCTATCTGGAGAGAAGCTATAATCATTGGAAATCTACATCTTAGGTTAGATTGGGCCAGGGATAGATGGTACAGAGACAAGAACTTGAAATATCATCAGTGGGAGAGAAAATGATACAAACATTGAAAAACTAACATATCAAGAGCCTCAGAAGCAGACAAAGACTCATCAATAAATCAATTGCAACATCCTCTTTAAAAGTGAAAACTGAGAGACTACCTGAATTTTCAGCAATAGTATAATATAGTTAAGTAAATTGTGGTGTAATTAGATGATAAAATATTATTCAACTAGAAAAAATTATGAAGAGTTTTGATGACATAGAAAAATGGGTACGATACTAAAATATATAATGTGTGGAAAATATAAAAACCTGGAATGAGATTCACCCCAATTTTGACAGTGATAATGACATTGATTATTTCTAGGTAGTAGAGAGAATTTTCTATAATAAATATGTTTTATTTTTACCAGAAAAAATACACTAATTGAAAAATAAAGGTCATCAAGTGATTATTTTTTTTTTGGATGGGGAGAAGCTTACAAAAGGAATGGTTAGGTCTTTGAATTTAAGATTTTATTCTTGTTCAGTGTAGATTGTGTACATTCAAAGCTGTTTATCACTTATTAACAATCTCTCATAGTAAAACTGTGAAATCTTACTTCCCTCAGCCTATTGAAGCTCTTTTAAATATTCACCATCATCTTTATGTCGTCATATGGTTTTTAAGAAACAGATTCTCCAGTTCTGAGAGAGTCGATTTGACTTGACTGAGAAAGTCAAAGAAATCCACTTGACTGAGTGGATTTCCATGACTTTGGAATGCCACAATCTTTTCTATCATAGTTGGCAGTAACAGGAATGGGCTAATTGTTTTTGAGGGCCAGACCTCCTTTCATATTTCTATTTTTTTATTGGTCTTGGGTCACTGGAACCAACTACTACCATGTCCTGTTTGTGGCTAGAGGTGACAAGCCTGTCCTTTCAGAACTGTGCCAGGCTTAAGCTCATATGATGTAGGAATCTTCATCTGAGACTTGGAACAATGAGTCTTCCATACGAATTAATGGAGATCAGTTTATATAGAGAAGATGAAGTATGCCCAGCAGAGGAATAGCTTTGCCGAGTCTCAAGACACCATCTGTCTTTCTGCTAACAAAAATTGGCCCCATCCAAGCCCTTTATCATCTTTTTGAACTCGGTCATTCCAGAGGAATTAGGAGCAAAATATGAGCATAAAGTGCTGTAGGCCCAATCATTTCTCTCTCATTCTCTAAGTATTTCTCAGTACTCTCTGAGGGGTAGTGAACGTAAGGCATGTTTTCTATTAGTCTCGTAATACACAATTTATATGTTATATGAGTCGAATCGTTGTGGTAATCGACAGTGAATTTTTGGTAACACTGAAAAGAATCTCGTTTCTCCTACCCATGTGTCAAGTTGAGTTCCAAATCTAGCTCCTCCACCTACTAGCTGTGGGATTTAGAGCAACTCATATAACCCTTCTGTGCATCAGTTTCCTCATCTGTAAAATGGGGATGATTGGGTATTTGCATCATGGGGTTATAGTGAGGAATAAATGAAAATATCCATATAAAATCCTCTGAACAATAGCTAGCAAATAAGCACTTAATAAATGCTTTAGTTTTAATTAGATATTTTCATCACATGTCCTCATAGTCATGCTTGCAAACAAATCTAAAGGAACTAAACAAGAATGGAACAATAGACCTAGAAATAAATAATCTCTGCGTCCTTTTGGGTCAGTTTGCTTTCGTTTTCATGGAAATGCATGTCCGCCGAGAAATACTCTGGCTCACGTTTATAAGAGATCGTTCAGCAGAGGGAAAAAAGCAGACTTTGGAAGAGAGAGCCAAGCTCAATCTCAGCCCAGCCATTTAGTATTATTAACTTTTTCTGGCAAATTACTTAACTCTTCAAGGCTTCTGTTTCCTCACTGAAAAAGAAGGAAACAGAAAAGCAAACAGGCTAACACAAAGCGATGTGATAACTGGGTAAAGATAGGGGCCGAAGAGAACACAGAAATGTCTGGACTCCAGGGTGAAAGCGGGGAGGGAATGGGCTCCATCTCCCCAATTTTAAAATGGTTGAAATAATGGTACTACCTGTTAACACTTGTGAGGCAATAAGATCACAGGCTTGGGAGCTTGGCTGTCTGGGTTCAATTCTGTTTTTTTCCACCCTCCAACTCTGTAACCACAGCCAAGTTATTTAACATTTATGCATGTCGGTAAAACATTTATAACAATGTCTGGCACACAGTAAGTACCCAATAAATTATAGCTGTTTTAAACTAATATGTGTAATAAGTAAATGAGATTTTAAGTGTAAAGAAGCATTTATTTAGCACAGTGCCTGGCACATAGTAAATGCTTAATAAATGAAAGTGACGGTTACGATCATCGTCATTCCCAGAAGGATATCTAAGCTGAAACATGAAGGATGAACAAGAATTAGACAAATGAAAGAAGAATGAGTATCCCGTGTTGGAATAATATATACAAAAAGTCAGATGAGAGCTAGAGCATGGCTTGTAGGGGAGCTGTCAGTTTCTGGAGCACTGAGAGTGAGGGAAATGAGGGTAGAGGACATAGACTAAGGAGCGTAGTACATGCAGTAAAAGCTGTTGTACCAAGTTGGCACACACTCACTGGCACATGCAAATATGTGGAGTGCCCCCGCTCATGGGGAGGCTCCCTCTCCAACAGGACCAGCAGATCCATGCCATGCTTGCCTTATCTAGCCTTTTGCCTTATCTAGCCTTTGAGTATATATCATTTCTGGCATCTTATGGAAGAGATTCCGTTATATTCAGTAGTGAATTCTTGCAAGAATCCTGGGTGGCTGAAGAGCCCTCGAAAAAAGCCAGAGGGAAGGATTATAGGGTCTTTAAAGATACACTTCGTTTTGACAATCTACCAAGGGGACAGAAACCATGGTGTCTCTATCTCTAATAAAAGAATATCTCTTCCATGACCTCTTGTAAAAGAATGGAATTCTCTCTTGGCAAAGCAAATATATATCAGGTTTAGTTTATTTCTCAAACTTAAGGCAATGTTAAAGTGTAATTTAAGTCACTTATTAATAACAACAAATCTTATGACTTAAAATGTATTCTTGTAGATACAACAGTTGCTGACTCGGTCTATTCTGATGGAAACAAGTTTGTTACAATAGGATAACATCCATATTCCTCTTTTTAAAAATAACTTTATGTTTTTATGTTTGAAGGAATAATGACATTCTGTAATACACTGGGAAAAAAATGCATGATATTCATTCATTGTGGCAGTATATCATAATTACTCAGCTTCCCTTTATCATTAATAACAGAAGATTGTGAATAAAAACATACTAATATCCACCAGATGTTCAGAAAAACATAAATATCTCCACATCAGCATATTTTAGCAAAAAGTCAACAAAATTTTCTCAACTTCTTTTTCCTTTTTTAGTTTTCTGAACATGTTCTTTGATACGATATTTTTAATCCTCATTAGGGATTTGCTTCTGTTTCCTTTAATATCCTCCACAAGACACTGATGTATAGTTTCAAATGTAACCAAAATTCATCCTGCTACCTTTTCCCCTATTATTATATGTATCAAGAGGCAGGCTGGTATAATGGAAAGAGATCAGGCAGCCTTGTGGTCAAAGAGATATCAGTTTACACATATTCTCATCTTCTTTTTTTTTATTCTCGTCTTCTTAATAGCTATGTGACCTTGGGAGAATTGCTTAAACTTTCTCAGCCTAAATTTGTTTACAATGGTGAAAATAATTCTTTTACTGAAGGGTCATTTCACAGAAAAGCACTGATAAAGTGCCAAGCATTCAGTTATATTCAATAAGAGGTAGCAATTATATTATCCATCTGAAGACCATTCCCATTTCTTGGTTTCCTTTGACTATTGGATTTTCCATTTTTTCTTTCCCATTGATACCTTAAGCTTATTATAATTTCTTTTTTTTCTAAAATTCAAGTTTTTCTCTTCAGTTATCATTCTAGAAGCTTATCCTCTTAGCCCCAGCTTCTTTATAAACATGCTGTGCTAGGATGAGGGCTTTGTTGTGCTTTTTAATACCCAAGACAAAACTGTGGTGCAGGTGCTACCTGACAGATTGCAGATAGTTCCTCCTGCTAGGGAAACACAACTCCCACACCAGCTCCACGAAATGACCAGTAAAAGTGGCATAAAATAATTGATTAATTTTTTCCTGTGGTGAATTCCACAGTCTCAGCTTGGAAAGGAGCAAATGGCTTATTGTAAAAATAATACTTAGGAAACCTGGTGCCCAGGAATGGGCTGCTATTCAGGTGAGGCTAATTAACTCCTCCAGAAGCTAAGAGCACCAAACCAGTGTAGGAAAAATGTAATTTGTAGAATAGTACCCTGGTGTTCTGCAAGGATAGTTCATTTAATATAGAGCAGTTATTCATCCCCATCTGATAATTTACATACTATAGTTTACCAGAAGAGTTTTCCCAAGGTGACCATCCTGTACCAAGGCAAAAGAACAAATATGAAAAAGGAAAGAGGTAAAAATTAAGTCTTTTCTTTTTTAGTCCAACCTTCAGAACCTCACATAAAAAACAATCCTGATATAGAGGTTAAGTATAGAAGACATTATGAGATCCTTGATTACATGTCCACATTTAGAAGGAAGCAAACACTTGACAGGAAGTTGTCATCTTTTTGATCTGTGAATCCCTTTTCTTCTACTGGTTCATATCCATTACCATTCAAGTACTGTGGGATCTGATTTCATTTTGGCCAGGTGGTCTTTAACCTGGAGTGCCACAGCTGTATTAAGAGGTAGTAAAGATGTGTTCTTACATGTCTTGACTCACTGCTACTCTATCAGTTTATTTTGATTTAGAAATTGGCTAATGCTACACGAAGTCTCCCTTCCCTGGAATTCAGAGAGCAGCTTATTTATATGTAGATATAGCTATATGACATTTTCAAATGCCATACATTTGCATATGAAGGTCTCTTTCTTCCCCTTTCAGTAAACAGTCTCTGCTATTACTTCCAAAGCAATGTTTAGAATTATATTTTCTATACAGGTCTTTCCTTAAAATGTTTTTTAAATGCCCAATAGAGATAAAAAATGAAACCCTCAAGCTGGAATCTATTTTTTAGGGGTGAAAAAATATATATACATACACATACACACACACACACATAAGGAAAGAGAGAGACAGAGAGAGAGAGAGAGAGACAGAGAGACAGAGAGAGAGAGACAGAGAGACAGAGAGAGATTGATTCACCTTCTGTTTCTGTGGCTTTGTGCTAAAACTTTTACAAAATGATAAAAAATATTATTATGGTCAAAATTTCTTAAGAGGAAAACAAAAGTGGCATTAATTTGACATGGAGCATGCTTTAAAAATTCATATAGTTTGGTTTCTAGAGAGGTGACTATTAGCCTAATTCATTTATTCAACAAATAATTAAGTGTCTACTATATACCAGGCATTTTTTCCAGGTGCTGCGTTTATAATGGGGAACAAGACAAACTCCCTGCCCTCGTGAAGTACAAAAGAAGATAGAGAATAAAAAGGTAAAAACAAGAGTATATTTAAAAAATTCTGTTCTCATTCAATACTGTGAGGAAAATCAAACACTATTGGTGGAGAGAGTGCATGGGCTGCAAGTGGACATTAAGTAGAGTGGTCAGGAGGGCTTTCTCTTGAAAGATATGAAGGGTCCTACCAGAGGAAGAGAACAGGGACACACATGTTTGTTTTTATTTTGCGGTACGCGGGCCTCTCACTGTCGTGGCCTCTTCCGTTGCGGAGCACAGGCTCCGGACGCGCAGGCTTAGCGGCCATGGCTCACGGGCCCAGCCGCTCCGCGGCATGTGGGATTCTCCCGGACCGGGGCACGAACCCGCGTCCCCTGCATCGGCAGGCGGACTCTCAACCACTGTGCCACCAGGGAAGCCCAGGGACACACATCTTTAAGAGCATAGGAAAAGCTAAGGCTAAATAGTAAGCTTTAAACATAATTATACAGAAAAATAAGTTTGCAACAGGAAGGGCATTTTAAAATACAACTCTGAGAGTGAAATGACCCTTTCTTTGACCTTAGTTTTAAGAAACATGAAGAAGGAAGGAATGGAGGAAGGGAGCAAAGGAGAGAAGCTACTGAGTGTTTCCATACTTTCCATTTGCTTCCAGGGCTCCTTGTTATGGGCCCCACTGTTCCCCAGGGATTTATTCTTGGTTGTCTTTGCTTTTCCCTCACCTGAGTTCCCTGACACCCCAAAGCTCAGCTTCTGTTTGAGGATGAGCACATCATTATTTTCATTCCACTTCTCTCCAGACCTCTAGCCCCATGTGTTCATCTCTATGTAATGCCCTCGAATAAAACAGGTGAAAAATGACTCAATATTTTGCCCCCAGATCTATTCTTCTTCATACTGTTTTCCCTCTCTTAGAGAATGGAACTATCATTCATCTCGGCAGCCAAGCAAAAAAACTTCACATTTTTCTTGATTCTCCCCTTTTCTTGACACTCATATCCAGTCAGTTGGCAAGTCTGATAACCTTTTAGTTCCTAAATCCACCCCTAATCTCTTTCTCCCTTTCTGCTGCCAACACCATCAATGGCATTCAGGCTTCATTGTTCTCTGGTTAACCCCATGTTCTCCTAACTCATTTTGCCTAATGTTCCTTCCCTCTCTAGCCTATTCTTTACTTTGCTGCCAGGTTTTTTTTTTTTTTTTTTTTTAATAAAACAATATGACATCAATCATTTAAGATACCTCAATGGCTCCCTACTGAGCAGAGGGTAAATTTCAACTTTCCTTACAAACAAGAAAAGACTCCTCATTGAAGCTCCACATCGCCATTCCGATTTTAGCACCTTTGTTTCCCTTCCTCACCCTATGCTTCAGCCATTCCAGACTATTGGCCATTCCCTACAAAATGCCTGTTTATCAAAGCCTTTTTGCCTTTTCAAATGCTGTTCCTTATGTTTATAATGCTCTTTTCTCTGCCCACCAATGTAAGCACCAACTTGTCTGTAACACCTCTGACTTCCCTTATTGCCAGTCATAGTCACTCCATCAGCTTGAGTCTCTACTCTATTACATCAGCATCTCTGAGCTATACATGCTTCATTTCTAGAAAGGACTCATGATACCTCTCTCCCCAGGCAGGTTGTGTGGAGATATGACAACACGTGGTATACAAGTATATAATGCATGACACAAAGTAATGAAAAATAAATCTATTTTTCTACTATTTTCTATTATTTTATCTCTACTTCAGCACTCTTAATCCTTTATTTTCTATTTACTGTAAAAAGTTATTTGAATAATCATCATTTAGTATAAGAGTGCTTGTTAGAGTAACATGGCTCTCAGAATTTCAAGTGAGAGAGAGGCTTAGGTGTAGTTTGCCTCTGAATTCTCTTATTTATAAAAAGTCAAAACAAATATTACCAGGATCAGTAAGAAATTGATCAATTTTCATAAAAAGTTCACTAATTAAAATTCTGCACTGCACCTTCCAGGTGAATAGATTTTTGGGGTCTTGGGTTGTTCTGTCACATCTGTGACTTTGAAGTCCTGGATTCCACAGCCCGAGAACCTTTCACAGATGTCACAGTTAAATTCATATCACTTGATAGTGTCTGAAAATAACTGGCACTTTTCTAGGCTTAGAACTTACCATTTTGATGAGTTCGGACAACAATGCTGACCATAGTAAGAATGGTTCTGAAGAGGCACTCTGCTAATTTCCTAATCGTTTTCAGGATTTTAACATATTTAGGCAGATTCTGGGGAAATTCATTGGACTCACAGACTGAGCTCTTTAGTCTGTGGCTTTATATGTCATCATGTCTAAAGTAATCGAAGAGATGATTATCTGGAACAGACTTTGAGATCATCTATTCAAGGCCTGTGATTTACAGATAAGCAAACTAATGCTCAAGGAGGTTATGGTCAAATCCAGGACCTAACATAGGTCTCCCTGGGGATTAATGCACATTGCACATTAGTGCAATGACTAGAAAATCACAGGTGCCTTAAATCCCATTTCCGGGATTTTCCCACCTACATGGAAATACCTCTGTTATTTAAAGATACTATGACCCATTTCACAGGTGTTAGCAGAAGACAATGGAAACAGGGAAAAGGAAAAAAAGTCAGAGAGTGGAGAAAGAGTTATACTAGGTTTAAAATTGTGTTAGATGTAAAATAGAAATGTTAAAATGATTTGAGATCAGTGAAAAATTTGACTTAGCTAGTTTTAGGGATTATGGCTTTTATACTAAGAATAATAGATGAGATGTACCATCATATTGTTTAAGTTTCTGGTGCTGGATCATATTTTCTTCCCCAAATTTCTATTTAATTTTAAATTTTGTATAGAACACAATATTCCTAGGCATTTGAGTGTTGACATTTTTATCAGAACAGCTTTTCTTTAACCCCTTAATTTTAAAAGGTTTCTTTCCTTTGTAAGATGTGTTTTAACCTCTTGGAATCATTTCCCAAGAGAGAAATAACTGTGGAGTTTATAATGAAAGTCATTAGAAACCAGAATTCATTTACTGGAAATTAGATTGAAGTGGAACTTGAAGTAAACACAGGAACCCCAAACATCTTCATTTTCCATTAAGCATGAGGGGACATTGAGCAAAGAAATTTCTTGGTGAGAACTCTGGCCTAACTGTAGGATTCCACTGCCTCTTATATATTTGACAGTTTCAAAAACATCCTACACCCTAATGCTCTAGTAGAAGGGGAATGACCAATAATAGACATTGGTACATCGGGATAATATGACAAATTGGAGGAACTGACAGGCAGGTGATGAATAATTTTAACATGACCCTAAAAATAGTGAAGGGAAGTTTGCACATTGACACTTCTCTAAAGGCAGATGGATATGCATGATCTGAGTTTTTAGACAGGTGTCAGGCATATTGATGGTTGGTATAGGAATGATCATTTTCTTGGCACTGTTGCAGTAGACAGTTTGCATGATTAATGATACATCTTAGTCTTTTTTTCTCCTCAGGGCAGAAAGGGATATGAACCTTTGTCACCTCAAGGAATGTAAGAATTCTGCCTGCAGGGTAAGGCAGGAGAGCTTTATTCACCTAAAAGCACCATTTTCTTTTGGGGCGGTGAAGAAATAGTAGTAACATATATAAATGATCTTGACATATGAGATGACAGTGTCTGGTAGGATGATTATAACACACTTCTTATTAACAGGGTTCTACCCCAGGGCGGAGGAGTCTTGCATAGATCTGAACCGTGGAGTGCAGTAAAGCCTGGGCTCTAACAAAACCAAAGCAAACTGAGGCTTTGGGACGGATCGGATCATATACAGGGCTTGAGTGAATATTTAAGGACCACTTTCAAAAGAAATAGTACAAGAACAACGGCAGGAAATAAGAGGTGAGATCATCTTCCTAATGTTTATATTCATTGCGGGTTTTCAGAGACAATTTTCTGATTCAAATCGATTCAATATTGTTTCTAAATGCTAAATCTATTGAGAAAGGGCTTTTCTTTTCCAAGAATAATACTGTTTGCTCGGGTTTTTAAAATGTCACATAGAGCAGTGAATGAACTCAAGGCTCAAAATTAAATACAAAGTCTAATAATAGTTTGTAGATGTATTCTGCTAAGCTCTAAGCATCCCATCTACTAAAAAATATTATGGTAAATAAAGGTAAATACTAGCTATGGAGGTAAACTACAGAAGTTTTATTTCTTTCCTTTTTCTTTATCAAGGAATAAAGGGCAACCATGGAATTCGAGTTCCAATGAAAAACCTTTGGTGATCAAGGCAATCAAAAAAAAAAAAAAAACAGCAATCTATTTCTCCAAAGAAATTTAAATATAGAATAGAGGCTCATTTGTATGAGGGAAGGGGTAAGAATTTAATCTTCATGTACACAAATGATTAGATTATCTATTTCTTTATTTTCTGTTTACTTGGAGAGAGGACAAGAGTTACAACTTAAAATCTCTCCTTTGCTGGTACTACAAATGCTTACATATGTATTTATTGATTAAATTCTCAATGGGTAAAACTCATATCCAAAATGGGAATGATGGAGTATGTCTTGTCTGGAATAGGCCTCTAACAATTTTCTTTTTGAATTTTTGTTATTTTTTTTTAAACATCTTTATTGGCGTATAATTGCTTTACATTGTTGTGTTAGTTTCTGCTGTCTAACAAAGTGAATCAGCTATACGTATACATATATCCCCATATCCCCTCTCTCTTGCGTCTCCCTCCCTGTCCCATGCACTGAGCTGATCTCCCTATGCCATGAGGCTGCTTCCCAAGAGCTATCTTATTTACATTTGGTAGTCTATATATGTCAGTACTGCTCTCTCCCTTCATCCAGTCTTACCCTTCCCCATCCCCATGTCCTCAAGTCCATTCTGTACATCTGCGTCATTATTCCTATCCTGCCCTTACGTTCTTCAGAACCTTTTTTTTTTTTAGATTCCATATATATGTGTTAGCATACGGTATTTGTTTTTCTCTTTCTGACTTACTTCACTCTGTATGGCAGACTCTAGGTCCACCCCCCCCCCAACAAATAACTCAATTTCGTTTCTTTTTTTGGCTGAGTAATACACTATTGTATATATGTGCCACATCTTCTTTATCCATTCATCTGTCGTTGGACACTTAGGTTGCTTCCATGTCCTGGCTATTGTAAATTAGTGCTGCAATGAACATTGTGGTACATGACTCTTCTTGTATTATGGTTTTCTCAGGGTATATGCCCAGTAGTGGGATTGCTGGGTCATATGGTAGTTCTATGTTTAGTTTTTGAAGGAACCTCCATGCTGTTCTCCATAGTTGCTGTATCAATTTACATTCCCACCAACAGTGCAAGAGGGTTCCCTTTTCTCCATACCCTCTCCAGCATTTATTGTCTGTAGACTTTTTGATGATGGCCATTCTGACTGGTGTGAGGTGATACCTCATTGTAATTCTGATCTGCATTTCTCTAATGATTAGTGATGTTGAGCATCCTTTCATGTGTTTGTTGGCAACCTGTATATCTTCCTTGGAGATATGTCTATTTAGGTCTTCTGCCCATTTTTGGATTGGGTTGTTTGTGTTTTTGATATTGAGCTGCATGAGCTGCTTGTATATTTTGGAGATTAATCCTTTGTCAGTTTCTTCATTTGCAAATATGTTTCCAATTCTGAGGGTTGTCTTTTCATCTTGTTTATGGTTTCCTTTGCTGTGCAAAAGCTTTGAAGTTTCATTAGGTCCCATTTGTTTATTTTTGTTTTTATTTCCCTTTCTCTAGGAGGAGGGTCAAAAAGGATCTTGCTGTGATTTATGTCATAGAGTGTTCTGTCTATATTGTCTTCTAAGAGTTTTATAGTGTCTGGCCTTACATTTAGGCCTTTAATCCATTTTGAGTTTATTTTTGTGTATGGTGTTAGGGAGTGTTCTAATTTCATTCTTTTACATGTAGCTGTCCAGTTTTCCCAGCACCACTTATTGAAGAGGCTGTCTTTTCTCCATTGTATATTCTTGCCTCCTTTATCAAAGGTTAGGTGACCATATGTGCATGGGTTTATCTCTGGGCTTTCTCTCCTGTTCCATTGATCTATATGTCTGTTTTTGTGCCAGTACCATACAGTATTTGTTACTGTAGCTTTGTAGTATAGTCTGAAGTCAGGGAGCCTGATTCCTCCAGCTCTGTTTTTCTTTATTAAGATTGCTTTAGTTATTCGGGGTCTTTTGTGTTTCCATACAAATTGTGAAATATTTTGTTCTAGTTCTGTGAAAAATGCCACTGGTAGTTTGATAGGGATTGCATTGTATCTGTAGATTACTTTGGATAGTATAGTCATTTTCACGATGTTGATTCTTCCAATCCAAGAATGTGGCATATCTTTCCATCTGTTTATATTGTCTTTAATTTCTTTCATCACTGTCTTATAGATTTCTGCATACAGGTCTTTTGTCTCCTTAGGTAGGTTTATCCCTAGGTATTTTATTCTTTTTGTTGCAGTGGTAAATGGGAGTGTTTCCTTAATTTCTCTTTCAGATTTTCCATCATTAGTGTATAGTAATGCAAGAGATTTCTGTGCATTAATTTTGTATCCTACTACTTTACCAAATTCATTGATTAGCTCTAGAGGTTTTCTGGTGGCATCTTTAGGATTCTCTATGTATAGTATCACGTCATCTGCAAACAGTGACAGTTTTACTTCTTCTTTTCTGATCTGGATTCCTTTTATTTCTTTTTCTTCTCTGATTGCTGTGGCTAAAACTTCCAAAACTATGTTAAATAATAGTGGTGAGAGTGGGCAACCTTATCTTGTTCCTGATCTTAGAGGAAATGGTTTCAGTTTTTCACCATTGAGAATGATGTTGGCTGTGGGTTTGTCACATATGGCCTTTATTATGTTGAGGTAAGTTCCCTCTATGCCTACTTTCTGGAGAGTTTTTATCATAAATGGGTGTTGAATTTTGTCAAAAGCTTTTTCTGCATCTATTGAGATGATCATATGGTTTTTCTCCTTCAATTTGTTAAGATGGTGCATCACATTGATTGATTTGCATGTATTGAAGAATCCTTGCATTCCTGGGATAAACTCCAGTTGATCATGGTGTATGATCCTTTTAATATGCTGTTGGATTCTGTTTGCTAGTATTTTGTTGAGAATTTTTGCATCTACGTTCATCAGTGATACTGTCCTGTAGTTTTCTTTTTCTGTGACATCTTTGTCTACTTTTGGTGTCAGGGTGATGGTGGCCTTGTAGAATGAGTTTGAGAGTGTTCCTCCGTCGCTATACTTTGAAGAGTTTGAGAAGGATAGGTATTAGCTCTTCTCTAAATGTTTGATAGAATTCGCCTGTGAAGCCATCTGGTCCTGGGCTTTTGTTTGTTGGAAGGTTTTTAATCACAGTTTCAATTTCAGTGCTTGTGATTGGTCTGTTCATATTTTCTCTTTTTTCCTTTTTCAGTCTTGGAAGGTTGTGCTTTATAAGAATTTGTCCATTTCTTCCAGGTTGTCCATTTTATTGGCATAGAGTTGCTTGTAGTAATCTCTCATGATCCTTTGTATCTCTGCAGTGTCAGTTGTTACTCCTCCTTTTTCATTTCCTATTCTGTTGATATGAGTCTTCTCCCTTGTTTTCTTGATGAGTCTGGCTAATGGTTTATCAATTTTGTTTATCTTCTCAAAGAACCAGCTTTTAGTTTTATTGATCTTTGCTATTGTTTCCTTCATTTCTTTTTCATTTATTTCTTATCTGATCTTTGTGATTTCTTTACTTCTGCTACCTTTGGGTTTTTTTTGTTCTTCTTTCTCTAATTGCCTTAGGTGTAAGGTTAAGTTGTTTATTTGAGATGTTTCTTTTTTCTTGAGGTAGGATTGTATTGCTATAAGCTTCCCTCTTAGAACTGCTTTTGCTGCATCCCATAGGTTTTGGGTTGTCATGTTTTCATTGTCATTTGTTTCTAGGTATTTTTTGATTTCCTCTTTGATTTCTTCAGTGATCTCTTTTTTATTTAGTAGTGTAATATTTAGCCTCCTTGTGTTTGTATTTTTTACAATTTTTTTCCTGTAATTGATATCTAGTCTCATAGTGTTGTGGTAGGAAGAGATACTTGATACGATTTCAATTTTCTTAAATTTACCAAGGCTTGATTTTTTACCCAAGATATGATGTATCCTGGAGAATGTTCCATGAGCACTTGAGAAGAAAATGTATACTGTTGTTTTTGGATGGAATGTCCTATAAATATCAGTTAAGTCCATCTTGTCTAATGTGTCATTTAAAGCTCGTGTTTCCTTGTTTAATTTCATTTTGGATGATGTGTCCATTGGTGAAAGTGGAGTGTTAAAGTCCCCTACTATGATTGTGTTACTGCTGATTTCCCCCTTTATGGCTGTTAGCATTTGCCTTATGTATTGAGGTGCTCCTATGTTGGGTGCATAAATATTTACAATTGTTATATCTTCTTCTTGGATTGATCCCTTGATCATTATGTAGTGTCCTTCTTTGTCTCTTGTAATAGTCTTTATTTTAAAGTCTATTTGTCTGATATGAGAATTGCTATTCCAGCTTTCTTTTGATTTCCATTTGCATGGAATATCTTTTTCCTTCCCCTCACTTTCAGTCTGTGTGTGTCCCTAGGTCTGAACTGGGTCTCTTTTAGACAGCCTATATATGGGTCTTCTTTTTGCATCCATTCAGCAAGTCTATGTCTTTTGGTTGGAGTATTTAATCCATTTACATTTAAGGTAATTATCAATATGTATGTTACTATTACCATTTTCTTAATTGTTCTGGCTTTATTTTTGTAGACCTTTTCCTTCACTTGTGTTTCCTGCATAGACAAGTTCCTTTAGCATTTGTTGTAAAGCTGGTTTGCTCGTGCTCAATTCTCTTAACTTTTGCTTGTCTGTAAAGCTTTTGATTTCTCCATTGAATCTGAATAAGATCCTTGCTGGGTAGAGTAATCTTGGTTGTAGTTTTTTCCCTTTCATCACTTTAAATATGTCCTGCCACTCCCTTCTAGCTTGCAGAGTTTTTGCTGAAAGATCAGCTGTTAACCTTATGGGGATTCCCTTGTATGTTATTTGTTGCTTTTCCCTTGCTGTTTTTAATATTGTTTTTTGTATTTAATTTTTGATAGTTTGATTAATATGTCTTGGGTGTTTCTGCTTGGTATCCTGTATGGGATTCTCTGCACTTCCTGGACTTGATTATTTCCTTTCCCATGTTAGGGAAGTTTTCGACTATAATCTCTTCAAATATTTTCTCAGACCCTTTCTTTTTCTCTTTCTTCTTCTGGGACCCCTATAATTTGAATGTTAGTGCATTTAATGTTGTCCCAGAAGTCTCTGAGACTGTCCTCAATTCTTTTCATTCTTTTTTCTTTATTCTGCTCTGCAGTAATTATTTCCACTATTTTATCTTCCAGGTTACTTATCTGGTCTTCTGCCTCAGTTATTCTGCTATTCATCCCTTCTAGAGAATTTTAAATTTCATTTATTGTGTTGTTCATCATTGTTTGTTTGCTCTTTAGTTCTTCTAGGTCCTTGTTAAAGTTTCTTGTATTTTCTCCATTCTATTTCCAAGATTTTGGATCATCTTTACTATCATTACTCTGAATTCTTTTTCAGGTAGACTGCGTATTTCCTCTTCATTTGTTTGGTCTGGTGGGTTTTTACCTTCCTCCCTCATCTGCAGCATGTTTCTCTGTCTTCTTATTTTGTTTAATTTACTGTCTTTGGGGTCTCCTTTTTGCAGGCTGCAGGTTTGTAGTTACCATTGTTTTTGGTGTCTTCCCCCAGTGAGTGAGGTTGGTTCAGTGGCTTGTCTAGGCTTCCTCATTGAGGGGACTGGTGCCTGTGTTCTGGTGCGTGGGGCTGGATCTTGTCTTTCTGGTGGGCAGACCCGCGTCCGGTTGTGTTTTGGGGTGTCTTTGAATTTAGTATGATTTTAGGCAGCCTCTCTGCTAATGGGTGGGGTTGTGTTCCTGCTTACTAGTTGTTTGGCATGGGCTGTCCAGCACTGGATATTGCTGGCCTTTGGGTGGAGCTGGGTCTTAGCATTGAGACGGAGATCTCTGGGAGAGCTCTCACCGATTGATATTACGTGGGCCTGGGAGGTCTCTGGTGGTCCAATGTTGAACTTCGCTCTCCCATGTCAGAGGCTCAGGCCTGACACCGGGCCACAGCACTAAGACCCTGTCAGCCACATGGCTGGGTACATGGGGATTCACTTCCCTTTTGGGAAGTCTGAGGTCTTCTGCCAGGGTTCAGTAGTTGTTCTGTAGGAGTTGTTTCAGTTGTAGATGTATTTTTGATGTATTTGTGGGGAGGAAGTTGATCTCCACATCTTACTCCTCTGCCATCTTGAAGGTCCCCCCTTTAACAATTTTAACTCATAATTTTAATTGGTACCCTGCTACATTCAAATTCTGTAAGAGAATTCTCTTAACAGGGCTAAACCATATTACTTTACACTAATACAATTTTTACTCAAATTCTGAAACATTCTATACTTGTTGAGTACAGTGAACTCTTACATTACTTAGGAACACGTTGAGAGAAAAAAAGTCATTGTAAAAATATGAATGTTGCTCCAAATAGCCCTTGTGCTTTTAGGAACTAGAGCTTGAGCAAGATTTAAGCCAATCTGTGGGGAACAGATCTACCTGGGGCATAAATTCAAAGCTTTATATAGTCAAGGGAAGACTGAGTCTAACACAGTCTTGCCTTCTTTTTAAAAATTTTTAAATAACCCAATTAGTATGCTTATACACAGAAACAGGAAAATAGAAATCTAGAATATAAAAATCTTCAGTTTGAATTTTTAAAAAATTAGATATAATTATGCTATCCAAATTAAAGAATTATTTCTGTCTTGAAAATAATTAAAACTTTGATAACAACATAAAAAGCATGTTAGAATAAGAAATATCCATGTCCTAAATTTGTTCTAATAATTCCTTATAACTACATAGTGAGTCTCATCTCACAAAAGGCTTTCATTTTTCAAAACATGTGAAAAAAGCAGAAAAGATATAATCTTCATTTAAAGATTCTCAGAAAGTTTAGGAGACTTCCCCAGATCATATAACATTTATAAGTTGAGCAGGTAGGTTTAGAATTTAGATCTTTTGACAACCTGTCCACAAAGTCAAAACATTTCAGTAGGGAAATAACAAACCACATGCACAATAACATTCACTAAATGGATTATAGATACTTGTATGTTATTTCATTTGTCTATACCAGAAAGATTTACTTCATTTTAACATCTTTATTGGAGCATAATTGCTTTACGGTGGTGTGTTAATTTCTGCTTTATAACAAAGTGAATCAGCTATACATATACATGTATCCCCATATCTCTTCCCTCTTGTGTCTCTCTCCCACCCTCCCTATTCCACCCCTCTAGGTGGTCACAAAGCACTGAGCTGATCTCCCTGTGCTATGCGGCTGCTTCCCCCTAGCTATCGGTTTTACATTTGGTAGTGTATATATGTACATGCCACTCTCTCACTTTGCCAAAAGTTAAATGACTAACTTTTGGCATAAAACTAGTGTAGATGAAAAAAACATTCCCATCTTTTAGAGATACTCTCCTTCCAGAAAGGACAGCATAAGTTTTTCAAAACATTAACATATATATCTCAGGCAATTTATTTACCAACTCTTCCTTCTTAGATAGATAGAAAGATAGATAGATATTTTTTGTTCCAGCATAAAGGCCAATGGTACACATACTATATGAATAGGTGGTAGTATAACGTAAGACAGAAAATAGCATTGCTGTGAAAGTTATTCATTTGTTTCAATACTAAAGTAATTACTGTAGCAAAGACTTGCTCATTTATCATTTCCTGTTGTCTTTGCTATTTTTCCAAGTTGTCTTTTTAAACAAATATCCTCATTGTCCTTGTTGCAAAACCAATAACTTTATTTCACTAAGACAGACAGCAAACCAGTGCAGCCAGGTTTATTCCCCATCCCAAAGAGGATCTGTGCCTGGGAACTGTTAAACAGTAATGCACATTGGTGTCCTGCCCTGAGGGAAAAGGCACAGTCTAGCTCAGCGCTAAGTTGCCATTTAAGAGACATCTTCAGACTCCCCTTCATTTTCAACTATGAAGGTTTTCATGAATACCTGAGATCTAAAGCCATATCAAGCATTTTGTTCTGTGAACAACACAACAATTTCAGCCTTAAGAATTGCTGTTGGACACTTAAATAGAATTTAGCCAGTTGGTTTTAAATATATTCCTATGAATCAAGGTTTACAAAGATTTCTACTGTGGAAGTGCCAGATAATAAAAAGAAGCTTTAAAATGGTTTCCTCCTCAAAGAATATCATTAAAGATCTTTCAGACAGGCAATGTTTGGTTCAGCAATTTAGTCAAAATGTGTAAGGAGTAGCTAATATGAACACAAAGATGACACAGCTTTGAACAGAAGCAAAGCAGGGACCTGGGTTATTAGACTACTAGTTAGGAATACTGAATAAGATAACAGATCCAGTTATGACTAGGTGACTTTCCTCGGAAACTTATGATAACTAAGAGTATAACCTCCTTTTTAGCTAGATGCATTTTCATCTTTCTGATAAGCCTTTTCACAAACAGATATTCCCTCTATTTGTAAAACTTTAAAGGACATTTCTATTTATGGGACAACCATCATTTAAAAAAATGAGTGTGTATGTTTCAAACAGTGAAATGAAAAGAAACTTGGACTAAACCAATGATCCTTGGTTTAGGATTGTATCTCCTCTTGGGGCACAGGAGAATTGAGAAATGATTAGAGAGCCCAGATCTGGACTTCATAGTGCCACTTAATTTCTAGAACCTATGTGCTATATACTTATCTATAATTTCTAATGCCATAAAGCAGGGTTTCCAAACCTTGACACTATTAGCATTTTAGCTGGATAATTCTTTGTTGTGGGGACCTGTTCTCTGCATTGTAAGATGTTTAATTTAGCAGCATTCCTGGCCTCCACCCACTACATGTAACTAACACCCCGTCTTCCCCAGACAATCAAAAACATCTCTAGAAATTGTTAAATGTCGCCTCAGTTGAGAAACACTAACATAAGTTAATGGTCAACAACTTTCCCTCAAGTTCATGATTTTTGAACTAAAGCTGTATACTTGATGATAGAATCCTAAATCTAGAAAGACATCATTATAATCTAATCTTATTTTCAAACTTTACTGATGAGAGAACTTAGGTTCTGAGAGGCTAAATACCTATCTAAGTTTCGATGAGGTAGAATAGAGATGACACTAAGTCGAAAGTTTCTGCATTCCTATTTCTGGCTCTTTCCCCTACAAAATGCTCTCTGTAAGTTGTTTACTCTGAAATTAAAATGAAATTAAGAAATAAATACGGCTACCCATATCATTGGATAATAGCCTTGTAGAGAATCCAAAACAATAGTCAACACACATATAAGTTCTAGTTGATTTTGGAAAGAGCCAAGTGATCCTACTCCAGCGGTATTATTTTCCTGATATGATGATGATGACGACGATAATGATGATTATAATGAAGATGACAGTGGTTTTCTTAAAATAACATTACAATTATCTGTGTTTCCTAAGCACATACCAATTCATGGCTAATGTGAACAGCTAAGAAGCATATTAAATTGTAGAAAGGAGTCAGCTTGAATGTTAGAATATAGTCCTGACGATGTGCTTAGATAAGTGAGAGTTAATGGCTGTCTATCATTGTTGATGGGCGCTCTGCTTACTATTAATTATTCTACATATAGAAGACAACGTGCACACTTTCTTAAAATTACCTTACAGATAAGTTTCCCTGGCCTGCCTGGTGGTTCTGTCTCATGTTTCCATTGCTACATTTCATTAAAAATCAGAAACAAAGGCATATGTGCCAAATCTGGGGAAGGGTGAGTGGCTGGGCTTTGGGGATAGGAGTGAGATTTGCTCAGAGATCATTTCAAACAACCAGAAACCTTCAACTTCCCTAGGGCTCTTTAAATAATGGAAAAATAAATAGGAAAAAACCTCAGTGGTGCAAGAGTTGTAGAATAATTGTGACAGTACGTGAACAGTCAACCCGCAGAAGTGAATTTGGATGTGTACTGCCTGACAAAACACTAATTGCCTGTTGGTTTAAACTCTGTAGACTAATAACATGATCTTTCTGGAATACTTAATTTCTGGAGAACAAATGGAGCTTGTTTATAGGCTTCATTTTCTGAATGATTTTTTAAATTTATTCAAAAATTTTTTTAGTTAAATAGACATTTATTTCCGTTATTAAATGAAATGCTCTTGGGAAGAGGTTTTCTGATGTGTGGCTGACACACACAGCTTTGAATCATAGAAAATGTGAAAGATTAAAAGCAATAGATTTTTCTTTTTAATCGGCTTGGAATATATATTACAGGAATATTATATAACACTACCAAACATTGATGATGCATTCACAACTCTCTGTAGAATCTTCCATCTCATTCTGTTTGGGGTAATTAATAAACTTGTTGTGTTTGTGTTTTATGAAATGAAACATTAACAGTGTCACTGTAAAGGACATTTATTAACAGAAATGCTAAGAATTATTTTAGGACATACCCAAAGATATTAAACTTGCTTTCCAAGATTTACTCATTTTTCTCAGTTATTGGTCAAACCTCTTTGGATTATATGTTAAGGAAGGGCTTTCAAAGGTAACTTTGTGTAAAAACTTTTGCAGCTTTCACAATGCAGAAGGACCTATCAATCCAATATGGTTAATATTGATATTCATACCCATATTGTCATTTCTTGGGGGCTATTGGGAGAGATCCCAGAGGAACTCAGAAGTAGGGAGAACAGGATTGCCCTGTGCTTTTCCAGAGCACTAGAATGCCTCAGAGTCATGAACTGGCTTCTGGGAGAGCAGGTCTCAACTTTACTGTATCTAGGAAAATAGGTAGATTGATCAAGAACACTAAGAAATGGAAACTCAACAAAGGAGAGTTACATAGGCCAATAGTGTTTCTGTAAGCTCTAACCATGGAAGAGGAAGTCCTGGCCAAAGTCATTTATTATCTATATAAATTTGAAGACAGGAGTATCTCTATTGTATATCCTTTTTCATCAAGCTGTCTTAGCTTGATGTCTTAAACATCCAAAGAATATATGCTCTATTCATGTTCACTAAATGACCTCATTATAACTGGGCTTCTCAGAGAATTCGACTCTAAGAAGAGAATGTATTGGGCAGAGAACCAAATCCTCTAGGTAACTCTTTCTCATTGCAAATCCACACACAGACATTGAATTTGGTTAATCTCAGTTCACTGGGGAGTAACAGCTTACTCTTAGTGTGGTAAAAATGTAGATTTCTGAGTCCACAAGTCCAAGAGATTTGTCATGAATTTACTCAATATCCAATTCTTGCCCTGTCTCGTCCCAGTTCTCCATCTCCACCGAATCATCATCTCTATGATGTGCTGCCCTTGTTGGTTCTCTGCCCTTGACTAAACATCTCTGTGCCCCCAACTTCCAACCACTTCCCAAAGCTCACGTGTAACTGTGCTCCATGATTGGCAAATTCCCCTCTATCCTCAGATGCTTCACTGAAATTCTCATCTCTCTTCTTGCATACTGAAGCACTAGCTTTCCCTGAGAATACCAAGTCCCTTCAGCTTTCTCACAAGGTGGCCATATTCTCTACCCTTCTCCTCCACTTCCCCATCTCAGGACTCAAGAGGTGAGGATGGGGTTCTGTCCTCTTTGGTCCTCATTACTATTTTCAGGTTACTGGACCACCACTTCCCTCAAGCCTTATCACTGATTTTCATACACCTTTATGCCTGGAGCTTGTCTCATAAGTTAGATTTCTCTTGATTACATTTGAGTTCAAACTAAAAGTCTGAGCGTTTTCCAAATGAACAACTAGAGGGAATGAGCTATGACCCATGAAACAAGTAGCAGTGTTTAGAAATGCAATTTCTCTGAGAGATTTTAGTTTCACAGATATTTAAAAATATTTTTAGTTATGTTTGTACATAGTGTCAAATTGTCAAGATGTGAGAACTGAATTTTTAATGTGTGTGATAATGTGGGTTCATATATTGGGGGCATGTCAAACTCATTAACAAAAGCAGCAAATCAAAGCACTCTGGATATTTTGGGGGTTTTTGGAAACTGCTTGAATTCTATATGTTAGTTTTATGGAGAACTATGTGTCTTGAAATTATACAGAGCACTTGGACATATCCTATACTTCTTTCAGTTTCACACCTTCTACCCATAATCATACTACTGTTCCTTAGGAACAGAAATAATATGTTTGAGGTAAAAAGGTAAACCATGGTGGAGATTTATGTCACTTTCACCAGTGATATCTAGATGTTTGCGTCTTATGCCAAGAAGACTTGTTTTTCCTTGATGATCAGTTTTTGTTGAAAATATTTGTTCTGACTTTAACGCTTTCCCTAAATGTTTTGCACAAACAGAAATAAATTCTTATATACCACATTCCTGTTATTTTTGCTTGATACCTCTCCATCACTATGGTCACCCATTACACAGGTTTTCTTTTAAATAATCAATGTGAAGGTCCTTCAGACATACACTGTGGGGTATAAATGACTAATTTAAAGCTCAACTGGAAAAGAAATATAAGTGATATCATGATCTTGCAGTTCTTTCAAATGTTATGTCCTCATTAAATTCCTATGTGAATCTCATGTTGTAATAATCTGGTGACCCTGTTGTTTTAAAATGATCAAAATATACCATACATAACATTATGTTGACTGGAGGAAAACTGAAAAAAAAAAAATGGCCACGTGAAAAATTTGACATACTGAGGTGTCGAAGACACAAATGGTAGACGGTCAATAAATATTTCTTTATAGGTGAACTAAAAACTCAGCCAAAGTATCTCGCAAAAAGTTGTTATATGACTTGGGTAGGAAAAAGATAAACCTTTTGTAATTTTATGACCTCATAAGTGACAATATATGTATAAAAACTCTGAACAACATTACATGAACAGACCATATCCCATACAATGTGTTACACTTCCCGTAAAAATAAATTCTTTTCAGTTGTCAGACCCAAAGAAAAAGAACAGCAATAGCTAGCTCACTTGTTGCTTGCTAATGCCTTATGTAACATCTTTTAATTCAAACTTCAACTCTGTAGAAGTAGGCTTATTAGTTTCATTGAACAGATGAAGAAACTGAGGCTCAGAATGGTCAACTAATTGGTTCAAGGTAAAATAATCAGTAATAGCATGACCAGTGTTTCAACTCAGCGCTGTCTGATTTTTAATGGCTTTAACCACTAAACTGGCTGCCACACCTTTATGGAAGAGAAAAGTAGGTAAGTAACACCTCCTGGTGAACAATTTGTTTCAGAAAGGAGCGTTTCAAATAGGAAAAAGTGCACATAAATGATGCAGGATTCACTTATGAACTGGGGCATAAACACAAAGTTTTCCAGAGTGTCTAGCAGGGCCCAAGGCAACTCTTCAGTAGAAAACCTTCATCTGTATTGCAAATACTATTTCTGTGTTTATCTATAACCATGAACATAACATCATATTACAGATGACTGGCTACATGATTTTATGGGGAAAACAATGAAAGCACAGAAGTTCAAGAGAGCAGGAAAAATTGTGAGTTAGAGTCCATAGAAAGCTTTATGAATTTTGCAGCACTCTAAAGTAAATCCCAGAGGGGAAAATACTCAAATTGAGACACTTTCCCCCAGAAATCTTGAGAAAATCTTGACATCTTAATTCACTTCCTGAGCTTAAATATTCTAGGCCAGTCTGGTGGCACTGTAATAGCCTGGGAAAACGTTTTTATTTATTTCACTGTTGATACCAATATTTGTGCTACAAGCTGCTGCCTGCATTTGCTGCTATTTATTTATTTCCTACAGATCAAATTATTGGCGTAGACATAACATGCTTTCCGGTGAAGTGCTCCTTGTGTCCATGAGCAAATGGGAAAAGCTTCCATTTTAAATGCAGATTTTTGCCACAAGACTGAATTAATTCGTATTATAAATATGATATGTGACCACTTGCTATTCGTGTCTATATATGTATAGTGGAAGAGCAATCGAGGCAAACAGTAAATAAATCAAGCAAGTGCCCTATTTGCATGGGTGGCTGGTCAATATGTCAAAATACTGTGACCAGCTCCAGGTCAGCCACTTAGCTTCTTTGAGCCTCAATTTTATTCCCCCTAGTATTTGTAACCCTGTTTTACTGAATTGACGCTAGAGCAGATAAGGTAATGTGAATGGATCTTTGTAAAACTACAAAGTATCACACACACATTTTCTATTTATGTGGGATTACTTGGTAACAAATCCTGTTCTCTTTGGCTTCTCTTGTGTATATGGATAAATAGGACACAGAAGAGGAGAATTTTAAAACCAAACAATACAGTGCTTATAATATATAGACATAAATTCAAAGAGAAGAGTGACTCTGGAGCATCTCACAGCAATGGGGTTATCATGGTGAAACATTTTTGACTCTGAAACTCACAAGGGGTTAACCTTTAAGGTGCAGAGTGCATCCCCAAACCTCTAAGAATGTTAGGTAGTGACACTTCTCCCCGATCCCTGACCGTTGACATTTTGCTGGTTTCTGAAATTAGCGATGATGGTTTGAACCTTAGCTCTATCACGTAATCTTTTTACTTACTCTTCCTGAACCTCCATTTCTCACCTGTCAAACACATATAATATCTGCCTCACATTTCAGTTGTTAAGACTGAAGGAGACAATACATGTGAAAAGCCTTTGTAAATTGCAATGGCTTCTACAGAGAACAAGTTATTATGACAATTTGCTTAGTCTATCTAGATACCCTTTCAGGATGTCAGTTTCCTCTCAGTGTGGAGAAATGAGCTGATGGAATAATAATAGGATGGATGGAATTTGGTTTAGATGTGTATTTCTGGTTACTTTCTTCCATATTTCAGACCTGAGCTTAATATCTAAATTATTGCTTAAACATAAGGAAAAGGTTTCTAAAGAGAACATTTCCTAAAAATTAATCCTGCCTAAATATTATAAAAAATGGTGAATAGCCACACTGTAATGTACACCAAGTAAACACATGGACTCCATGCGTGTCTGTATCTAGACTCAGAGGTAGGGAGACCCTGGCTCCCTCCCAAGAGTGGGAATGACTCAGGGCTTACTTTTCTCATTAACAACTAATAAAAACGGGAAGTTTCTCTTCCCATATTCGGGCTCTAATCTAACATATTCTGTATCTTTACTCAAGCTTTCTGACTGTTCTATTATCCAGTTCCCGTTGAACCTGTAGATACACGAGGAAGACAGACTGAGCGTGCTTTCTCTAGCAACCATTTTCCTCAGTATTCTGGGTTATCTTTTTCCAATTTGAAAATATACATAAATGTAACTCATAACTTTAGTCTGCCATAGAACTCTATCATTGAGTTATACATATTTTAATGCTATGCTCTAGAATGTTATCAAAAATTGATTTTAAAAAATCCCCAGCTATATGAAGAGCCTTTTGGCATATTTTGTAAAAATCACTGTTGAAGATCTTATCCATTCTATATTTTCCAGTGATGCCTTATAAAGAGATCTATGCTAAATATTTCCTTTAGAATTTAGTTCTGGAGAAACTTTGTCTTTGGTCTCTGAACTGATTATTTATTTTTATCAGACAATAAAAGACCTAAGTTCCATTTTAGCAGAGATCTCGGTTGATATATTCACCTTTGTAAAGCCCAGGACAGCAGAGTGTGTATGGCAAGGACTCTGAAAATATTTGTTGAATGAATTGATTCAATCATAATTTCTCTTTTTATATTGGTTGCAAGAACGCTTAGGGCTAAATGCAGTAACGATAATAGTCTATGTTGCTAATATGTTTATTTTCCTCAACAGTTCTGCTTTTATGTTTTCAATTTCTCTTTAAAAAATTTTGTTGAATATATTTTAATTATAAGTCACTGCAAATACTTTTGGAAACTGTTACAGAATGGCATTTAAAAATACATTTTATTTTCTAGATGATAAAACACAGACTAGTTTAACTACATGACTGTTTTGCTTGTTTGGTTTTTTCTTACATCTAATAACTTATAAAATTAAGTATATTTTTATCAGAAAAAAATATAGCCACTTTTATGAAGCATGACCAGACTTTTAGACAGAAAAGCAACCCAATCAGAAAATACACATACCAGATGAAGAAAAACTAAAGAGTTGCACTTCATTTTTTTTTTCATTATAAGACATGAGGGAATATATGTGTGTGTGTATATATATATATATATTTTTTTTTTTAAAGAAAATGTTGCAAATTTCAAGAGGTATAAAACATTTTCTATTTAAAAACTTCCAGAAGGAAAGTTTAATATTAGCATTTTGAAACAATGGAAATCCCTGAAAGCCTTAGCTTTGTGGTTTTATAAAATTGTGTTCTCTGAACCTTTCTGTGAGTGAAGAGAAAGACCTAAATCTAAGCCCGTCTTAGACTGATGAAGGGAGAATAGCATTAAGTGGCTTGTTTAGCTTATCAGACAGGGATCCTTGTCTGCCTTGAAACAAAGAGATCCAAAGCTCTTGATTCAGGACTCACTAATGCCTTGGGACTCATTAAAGGAGAGAGGGCAAAACAGAGACCAAAGTCAGACACAATTGGAAAGTAATGCTGGCAGGGATGATTTGGCAAATTCTTTGTTTTCCTAGCGTCCACTTCAGTTATGTGCCTATGAGGCTCATGGAATTCATAGCGCTGCATAAGTTCAGTCAAGCTCTAATCATGTTAGGGGCGTGGCTCTCTTAGTTTGCATTTATTTTTTTGTGAATTAGCCCCTGCTTGTCCTTACTTGGAGTCTCTCTTTCTAAAGTGATATAAAAAATGAGACACAGCATATTTATTTTTAGATTTAAGCTTTCTTTAAAGTATGTTTCCATTTTTGTAATCAGAAATATATGTTCTTTTATTAATAGCTGCAAGGTAGGCTCAAAGGAAAAAAGGGGGGGGGAAGCTAAAAGTTTAAAAACTATAGTATTAAGGACATGTTAGGGGAAAAATGAGAGTGCTTTAAGATCTGTACCTCCCTGTGGTGGGAGAGCGCATGAATGTTTGTTCAACGAGGGAAGTGACTGACATTAAATTAGCTGTGAGCACATAGCAAACTTCTGGAAACCATGAAGTTCTAGTTCCTGTTTTCCCTCCTTGGGGAGTTTTGAGCATGTGGAACAGAAATTAAGAGGACAATGACATACTGAGTCTCCATTTGGTTCCTTTTACTTTTTTCCAAAGTTTGAGTCCCAAAATTCGGGAAATGCAAATACTACTAGAAGCCTGGAAATGCTGAGGGACCTGACTGTTATTTAAATAATGTCTAAAAAAGGGTATATATTGCATTTTAATAAGATCATCGATGAAGACAGACATATAAATTAAATCCAGGGGAATTTTAAAGTGTGCAATCAATGTTTAATTAGAAATTGCAAGCTTCAATTGACATTATCTTTGTTCCTGTCTTAAATTTGGATTTCAACAAACATGTATTTTTAAACTTTACTTTTATCTCAGAGGTTTTTCTTTGGGATCTACTAGATAAATCTGATGTCAAATTAGAACATCTTGGACAACACTGAGTGTCTAGATAGTTTTCATTTGCATGTATTTAAAAACACATTCTCACGTTCAATAAAGACCTAAGATAGGAAACAATGTCAATTAAAAGCATCGACACTGAAGATCAGAGATGATCTGTTTGAAACCAAACTCAAATATAAAATATTTTTTGGAATAAAAGTTCAACTCCCCAAACTCTTTGAAAATGGACAAACCGTTAATATGCAGTATGCATAATATAGAGAGAATAGCAAACTCCATTGTATTTATTGGTGCAATTTTATAAATGCAAATATATTTGCACATTGATGCTAATCAACTTGAAGAGTTCTTTGTTTCAGGGACAGAATTCTCAGGGAGATGTTTGATTCTGCTGTGAGCTCAATGGAGAAGATATTCACAATATGTTACATTTTTGAAGATTTTTTTCAAAATGAATTACTTTGCAAAACAGGTATAAATGTATTTTAAGTGCAGTGTGTTAAGTTACTCCTTGTATAAAAGTGAGATCATTGTAAAATTTCCAAATATTTTAGGCTACAGTAAAATTAAGTATGTCAGGTAGTGACTTAAAATGCCAATATATAGTTACTATTTTTAATAAAATATAGAATTTAACTTTTATATCATTTAAAATTTAAAATATATGCTATTAGCTTCAGACCTCAATTTTTCATTATTATCTTTTATCACTTTTAATATTTTCCTGTAGATCAGCATATTCCAAAGTGCATTCTTGGTGACACTAGTAATGAAAAATGTGCCACAAAAAATGTGCTATTCATCAAATAAGTTTGATAAAAGCTTTGTGTTATTAGGAATTATTCATAATTATTTTAGGTGTGATAATGACAGTTTTATTTAAAAAGGATTAATCTTTTAGAGATGCAAGCTGAAGTATTTATGAATAAAATAACATAATTTCTGGAATTATTTCCACATATTTTGAAAGTGGAGAAAGATGGGTGTGGGGATGGGGCTAGGTTAGCCATGGGTTGATGTTACTCAGTTTGAGTGATGAGTACATGGGGGTTCATTTTACTATACAGCCTACATTTGTGTGTATTTTGTATGTATTAGAAATTCTGCACAATAAAACATAAAAAAATTAAATAAATAAAAGATGCACATCTCTTAAAAATTTTACAGTGCATATAAGAGCCATGAAGAGTTTTGGGTAAAAAATTCATTTGTTTATCTGGACTCTTCCCAAACCTACTGACCATGGACTCTTCCTTTCAAGGAACACCTATTAATATCTCTCCTGGACCCTTTGGGAACAGCTATACAATATCTACGTAGAACTAACGTGTTTTCATGTATCATCGTCCATGATAATTCTAGACTTCTAGCACATGAAAATTTTATTTACATTGTTGAAAATCATTAAGATAAAAATGGAAAATTAAAAAAAAGAATCCTTTTGTTATTTCCAAATTCTGAAATGTTTCAGGTATCTATGAGTAAAACATCTGATTGACTAACTTTAAAAAGTTTCATCAAGATTTATCATGTGTATAAATATAATGGCAGAAATAGTGTTAAAGGAAGTGTAATTTCAAAAAGAGTGAATAGTAATCCATATTTCAAAAGATAAGCATTTTTTGATTGAATATTAGCCATAAATCTAGTTATAAATGTTTAATAGCTAAATGGAAAACTGCTTTTTTTAAAAAAAACTGCTTATCATTATCAACCTCAATAATTTTATTTTTATTATATTATATTTTTTATCCTAAATTTCTATGAAATTTAAGAATCTGTTAAAATCTTATTTGAATACCCATAAGTTATTTCTCACTCAGGAAAACTATATTAGGTAAAAATATTCCTCAAAATAATATTCTGTAATTGCTAAATAAGATTTACATGTCTACATTAAATGCTTTATAATTTTGCATGTGTCAGAGTATAATTTTACTCTGTATAATTTTTCATTTTAGTTTCTAAATAAAGAATTTTATTATTTTTTAAAATAAATTACCTATACCTTTTTAACTTTGCATCAAAATAGACAGCCTGTATTACTATTTATAGATGTCCTTTCTTTCTAAACTTTTTTATTGTTGACTTTTATAAAAATTCAAACAAGAACATTTGCATTAATTATAATATACTGCCAAAAATTGCATTAATTTCCATTGATGCCCATTAATTTGATAAATGTTTTGTCGTTTGTACCGTTTGCACTGTCAAAACAAGTTAATTATATCTTACTGACATTTTTGACAATTGCTTTAACTGTGGCAAAAAAAAAAGTGTCTTATTTGCTTCGACAAAAATTCAGTCTTGTCTATTGAAAATTTGAACTAAGCAAGAGAAGACTAGCACATGTCAGAAGTCTTGCAAGATCATCTTAGGATCAATGGTAAACAGTGGTTCCCCAGAACTCTTTAATAGCAGTGCTCATATTTTGTAGTAGAAAATATTACGTACCTGTATAATCTGTTCTTGCATAATGCCCATCTTCAGATTTAGTAGCTGTAGTTGTGTTATCTGTGTTAAAAAATTAACAATAAAGATTACCTGTTTCCTAGATATCCTTCTAACAGTATCTTCACTACAATTAAGGAATTTTCAACTATATTTCTAAGCAATCTTTATACAAAGCAGATTTACAAGGTCAATTTCTGTTCGAGAGTGAATAATAGAAGGATATAGGCTTTCTAAGGTTTAGGGCAAGGAGAAGGTTCACAGTTATAACTGAGATAAGTTGGGTAAAAGAATAACCAATCAAAAACAAAAAAGATGTTTGTTTCTGAACAAGAAACAAAATAGAACGTTCCAGTACATACTGCTTATAAAAATGTACTTGAAATATTTCTGTTGAGTTAATACCTAAAAGTGGTGTGATTTGCTTTTGATTTCAAGGTTGTCTAATAATCTTTAGATTCTTTGCTAAAAATGATTTTCACTTTCTTTTTTCCCTGTGCAAGGAGTATATCTGCTATCTTCTGAATATTGGCCTCTGGGTTGATGGCACTGTGAAGATACAGTCCCATTATATAGAAAAAAATATGGACTGTTGCCAATAGGCCCTCAAACTCCTATAATCACCACAATTGCTGCAGTAAAAGTTACTGCCCATTGTAGGTCAGAATTGTCTTTCAAAAATGAAGCTGCTGCCTAATAAGGAGTTATCTCCACTTTTCATTTCTACACAAAGACTAAAGACATTCTTTGAAATTAATTTTGGTGTGAACATTACCTTGACATCGACCCAACGACATGACTTCGATTTTCTCCTGTTTCTGACATGATGCTTCTTTGATTTGACATGCATTATCATAAGATTTCCCATCAGAAGCACAGAGGGGATTGAAGTTGGTTTGAGAACAGTCAATGTTGCACACACACCTAAAGGAAGAGAGAAATAAAAATGTGTGACATCAATAGTGTTGTTACCACATTATAAATAAAACACAAAGTGGAAGAATTGCTAGGTTGGCAAAATGCAAGTTGGCAAAATTGAATTTTATCCTTCCAGGGGAAGTTCCTTCACTCTTCTACCTGAGGTGAAAAGAAACATAGAACAAATCAAAAATAATTCAAAAGACTGAGCAATGGATAAAAAATAAAAAGGGAAAACTCAGAAAATAATCATCAGTTAATCTCTGCCACTGGAACTTTTAAAACATGTACATAAACTTCCGTGCTGATGCCTGCAGAATTTGAATAAGCTGAAGTAGCCATGAAACTCTGCTTTACAATTTCCTTAAATGAAATCTTGCTGTGTTACTTCTTTTCTCAGGATATTTGAATGGTGAAAGCTTGAGGAAAATGATTCAGAGAACATTTAAGAGAAAGTACACACGGAGATTATTTGGAATACAGTCAGGAGTTAAATTTCTTCAGCATATAAGAGGATACACATAAGATGTGCTAAACAGGAATCTTCAGTGGTCCTTAACGTTTTGAGGAGATAACCAAACCCTTTGAGAATCAAGTAAAAGGTATGGATCTCTCCTCAGAAATACCTATATTCATATGAACAACTCTGCATAATATTTTAGGGGTTTCATGGGCCCCTTGAAGTCTATCCCATGGAGCCCTTTCCCAGATACATACTACTCTTTCTATTTTCAGTTTTAAATAATTATAAGTTGAGTATTGCTCATGATTTTAATATTTTTACTAATAGAAATAAAAATTTGGTGAATTAATGAAAATTAGGTCACCTGAATTAAGAGAATTAGACATTTAAAGCAAGCTTCTTATGATTTTTCCTATGTCCTTATAATTCTCTGTATTTTACAATCTACTTTGTCACTCAGAATATCGTGTTTATGTGTGCAAATATGTTAGTGCCTTAGAATATAAACCCATTTAAAATTTTTATTAATATTTCTATTACTTTTCTAAATAGATGATATGCTTCTTGAAGTGATGAATCACACATTTTAGTTTTGTATATCTACTTGGAGCTGAGCATAGGATATAGTGATAACAAAAACAAGCAGCTGACTACATGCTGGGTTCTAAACATGCATTGCTTTCTTTAATCTTCAAAACAGCCATTTTTCAGTCCAGTGATATTACATAATGTCAGAGAGCTAGTAAATTGTGGAACAAGGACCCCCCACAGATGTGTTAAAGTAAAATACAACCCCTTTCCTCTTACTGCAGGCTGTGTATGTTTCCCGGAAAAATGTAAACACAGCTATTTATAAGCAGGTTTCTGGGCCTCCGTAAGTCTAGGGGAAAAGCCTAGGATTCTGTATTCTTAAGCAGTCAGCCTGGCACCAGACTCACTTCCTAGGAATCACTGCTTGATCGGTTTGTTGGCTGAGTGCGAGAGGGTTTGTCTACACATCATTGCTTCTCAGAGCGTAGTCTTTAAACCATCTGTATCAGAATTACCTAGATCTCTGTTAAAAGTGTTGGCAGATACTGTACTCATTCATTTAATATTTTTTTTGGTAAGAGAATTGCTTTAGGGACACTTGGTTATTTTTAATATTTCACTTATTTAGATACAAACAAGACAGATGGTAAGCATCCCTACATGCTTAAGTCATTGAGAGTGGTGTTCCTACCTTGGCCGTGATGGTGCTACATGACGACAGCTACTGGGATCGTGACATTGCTTCCTTGGCTGACTCTTGGCATCTGAAAAATCTGAGATCAGGAGCTCCTACATGTTCAAAGAGCTTTTGGTCCTTTTCATAAAGGATTTGGAGAAGTGACTTGTAGCTCAGGCTTGTTCTCCTTAACCATTTGTAGTATATTAATAAAGAGGGGAAGGGACTGACTTTTTTTGTACTTTTAAAAAGACAGCTTCATTTATGTTGAAGACAGTTTAGGTTTTGACTGTTGTTGTGTTAGACTCTAGAGACTATCTCCTTGAAAGACACTGAAATAATTATCTGTTAGCAGCAGCAGAACAGAGAGGAAGGTATGTGAGAACCTCTGTCCATCTGGAGTAAACTATGTAAGATATCAAGGGCTTTTCAGGTTTCTCCAAATTGAACACAAAGAAATTCAGGGATGTACGCCATATATAATCTTGACAAAAAATGACTGGCAATTCAGAAGTCCATTTGATAATCATAACAAAATGGTGAAATGAGAATAGAGATGGAAAGAGAAAATTTGATTGAATTGAACTGGCCAGATTCAACATTTCAGTGAAGAATTCACTTAATTAAGCCATAGCACCAAATTAAACAATCGTTCAGGATGTCTTACAAGATCTTCCTTTTCCAGTTGGCTTTTTTTTTTTTTTTTTAGTTTGACTGATCTGATCTTAGTCCCACAGACTTTTTGATGCCGACATCTTCTTCCCTTTCCTTTTCTAGCATTGCTCGTTCAGGTATCTCCTTTCAAGGTTTGTTTCCCCTTTGGCAATTCCTCATTCTTACTGCCTCAAATAAAGCCTTTCAGGAAATGCCTAAGATAAAAGTGTAGACATTTGGCATTTCTATTCTCATCTCAAAAGGAGGACCTAGATTCTTTGAGGTGAAAGTAAGATGGAGTTTTGCTGGGCTATAAGCTTTAGGAAAGCATGGGTTATAATCATCTTTTTCTCTACTGTATAGTGTTATACCTTCTCCTTCCTCCCTCCTCTTTGGGCCTTGCATATATTAAATAAATGCATGAGTATAATAAATTTGCTCATGAATTTCAGCAACAATTGGAAATTGGAAGTCTGTGAAGAATGTTTTTCTTTCTTTGAATAAGTGGAAAAAGCTTCATTGATTGCTGAAATGGCTTTAAAACTATGTAGCTTAGGGAAAGGGAAATGTTGGGACTGGCTTACAAAGACCTACCATTTCTACGTTTATGAAAGACCAATGAACTCTGATTATATGATCGTTACTTACTATATATTTTTGTACCTAAGTTTATTAGGCTTAATTCATTAGAAAACCATGCAAGATTTCAGGACCATGGTCTCAAACTGTTAAGTCTGTCTTGATTTTTATCAGTAGTGGCTCAATCATCTTTGTGTTCCCTGTCCCGCCCAATACCTTTCACACACTAAACTTTCAGTAACTGTGGTTTCAATACATAAATGAAACGAATGAATACAGAAACATGATTTTATATTTTCAAAGAAAGGATAAAATTAATATAAATTCTCATCACTCTACTGCCTTAGAAATAGACATAGGGTAGCTAAATAATTTTCTTGGCAAATATTAAATGTCCTCACTGAGATCAAATGAATATTCAATTGAATTTGAGGATAATTATACTAGCTTATTTAATGATAGTGCCTGTCCTAGTGTTATGTGCTTTATATGTTATTACTCCTTTCATCCTTATATCTCTATGAGGTAGTTACTTTTACTCTCTCCATCTTACAGATAAGAATATGTAGACTTGGAGAAGTCACACAGCTTGTATGCGGAAGAACGTAATTTCGAATATAGGCAGTCTGATGCCAAAGCCTGCACTGTTCTACATACTGTTCAGTACAATGAAAAACAAGAAAGAGCCAAATGCCTACTATTAACTAATTAAACGAATGCTTTGGGTGAATAGGGCTTGAAAAAACAAGGCTGTGTCTACTTTTGGAATATTTATCATGATTTTATGAATTTAAATAACATTGACTCAGTCTCTGTCTTCCCAAACAAGTGATCCAGGCTTTTTAGTATCATAGGGTCATGAGGATATATCAGAGAATATTAGTTTTAAAAAATTCTGAACTAACACTTGGTATTACAATGAGTAACAGATACATGTTAAATTAATCTGTTTATTTAAGGCATCAATTGTTCAGAACATTTTATCCTTAATGAAACTTTATATAAAGTTGGCTCCACATAAAAACACACACAGACAGACACACATACACATACAAACACATTCCAACTGACTCTACTGAAATTACAAAATTGTTATGTTTTAGCACAAAACCAAAGTCTCTGCTTCAAAACTTTTAAAATATTTTGGAAGTTCATATTCATCGGGCAGCAGGGTTTTGTGTCTTTATATCAGTGGATGAATTTGTGTATGTGTGTGTGGAGAGGGGGCTCCCTGGTGGCATTTACTCCATTGTTAATGTGCCTGCTGTCTAGTTCATATTTTTACTTTCCTGCAACCTTCTCAAGGGCGATGTGTCTTTTTTACCTTTGAATTCCTGGTACCTAGTACGGTGCATCATAGCAAGGCTTTAATAAATGCTTGCTGAATGGATTACTGAAATTGTGACAGGATGGAGTTGGAAAAATTTAAAGAAAACAGTCATTGTCTAGATATTAACACATAGGCGAGAGAACCAGTGATATATTCAGATAAACTCTCACCTAACTTTGTGTTACTTGGCACATGGCATCTGTAAGGAAGGAGAAGGACCTTGAAGAACTAAGGTTCACCTTCCTCCTTTTATTTGTGTCTGCACAGACAAAGGAAACAGAGCCCTCGCTAGCCCTTAGCCTCCTCAATGGCATAGCAGTCCAAATACAAAAATGTTTTCACCAGCCAGGTTACTACTTACATTCTGTGGTATTTGGGTGCTGTTTTTAAGAACCAATACAATTTGAATGTGGTCCTGACTTGTCAGTTTAGTACTGTTTCAAACCATTGAAAAGTATAAGGCTCTGATAAAAAGGTGACAGAATTATCATATAGTGTAATAGTGAGAATGCAGGTTACTCTGTGCTTTCACAGCTTATGTAAACTAATCCAGGGTTTTGCTTTCTACAGAAATGAAAGGCGAACATTTTTAAAAACAGAAACTATCCCTTCTTCCCTGCTTTTGGCAAATAATTGCATTATTATTCATTCTGAGAGGAGTAACTAGTTAATTACAGCATGTCACAAGTATTTTATGTGAGCCAAGGATTTGTAAGGCTGAGAACTGCATGGATGCCTTGAAGGTTTTTTGTGTTTTCTTTTCTTTTCTTCTTTTTTTCAACCTATCTCAGTCTTTTGACACTTTGACACTGCGATTACATAGATCTCTTTTCTTCTAGGCTACAAAGAGAAAGAATCAGCCCTACTTGAAAATAATAATTTCAGGGGTCTCTATGTGGAAATACTCCCCTCTGAAAATCCTTCAGAGAAAATTAGCATTGACTGAAAACCTTAGCTCTCTGAATTGTAAGAAAGAAGAGAAATATCCAATAAGCTTAAAAGACCGCTTGATGGAGCGAAGAATCTAAATTATAGGAAGTAAAACTCACATACATTTATAATTATTTCATGAATATTTTGGAGGATTTGACATTAATTCAATTCCCTGCCTCTCTTGAAATGCCTCTTCCAAGAATGTTCTGAAATGAGTTAAATAAGCCTTTCCCGTGTATTTAAGAATGTCTTGTCATCCACCAGAGTGTGAGGATGCAGACGCTTCCAGGTAGCAAATTACTTATTCATGTGTCTGGTTTGTGGCTGCCCTCTAATTTCACTAGATTTTGTTTCATCTATCAAACATGCCTATCACTTATTGCTCTCCCAAGGTTCTTGATCTGATGTCCATTCAGAATTTTGACCATACAACATTCCTAATCAGTTTTAAAGCACTCAGTTGCATGGCAGTGACGGTGGTTTTGGGGTTGTTTTGGACCTTGACTGGTTTGTTTCCCTGGAGCTTGTCTGTCTCTGAGGTTACGATGCAGACCCCTTCTGGCCTGGCCAGTAAATGAGGTCAGAGCTGCTGTCAGTGTTCTCCGTCAGAACTGTCATGGGTGAGCTGCATTATAGTAGTAACAGTAAAAACAGTGTGTACCTTTCACTCAAGACTCCTGTGATACTTTAAATCCATTTACTCATTAATTTTCATGTCACTCCTTTTGATGGAATTTGATTATAAATATTTTACCTGTAAAGAAGCTACAATTCAGGAACGACTGAGTTGTGGGGAAAAAATAAGGTAAGAGATGTGAAAATTCATTGAAAAGTTAAACCCTCTATACAAAGGGTGGAAGAGTGTTGACTGAGAGGTAAGGTGAGGAAGTCTACCATATTGTTACTCAGGTGACATACGTAAGCTTGGGCCAATAATTTTTTTTTTTTAATTTGAGAACAGCAGTCCTTTTTGTTTCAAAACCTAAGAGGAAGGAGCAATGCCCTTCTCCAGACATGTAACCTAGGATTACAGTGAGGGGGACCAGGCTTCTCTTGTACATGGAAAAAGTTCAGTTGCTATTAATATCTATCTTTTTATAAGGATTAAAGCATAGAAATTGGCTTATTAGATGGAAAGGATTGAGAAAATGTCTAGAACTACAGATAGCCAGTCAATGGGTGTGTGAATGAAGGGAAACTAAGCTGAGGAACCCTTCCCCTAGGTGATGTCAGAACTTTCAAAACCATAATCACATATTTAGCAGGAGGAACGATTCCAGGGAAAGAGACCGACGGCCATGTATTAAAATAATGTCTCAAATAATAAAGGTAGATGGGAGTGAGATTAGAGTTTGGAGTTTTGTATCAAATAGACCTGTGTTTAACTGAGGCTTGATCCCTTACTAGTTGTATGGCACTGGACTAGTTATTTAACTTCTCCAAACCTATGAAAATCGTTTATAAATGTACATAAACTGCTTAACACTATTTCTCGAAGTTGTAATTACCTAATAAATATTGGTCATCATTAACTTTTGGCTTAGGGGTTTCCAATCCTGGATGCAGAGCAAAACCTCTTGTGGGATATTTTGACCTTGGGTGCCAACACAAGGATTCTCACTTAGGAGGTCTGGTATGAGGCCAAGGTAACTGCAGTTGTCAAAAATGCTACAAAATGTGATTCTGATGTGCAGCTGTGACGAGTTGTGATCATAGTAAATACTCTTTCTTACCCTCTAAGACTAAGAGATTTTCCAAATTTAGTGTGTGTAAGATTCGCCATGAGAAATTCGGACGCGATACATCTGGGATGGGACTCAGAATCAACATTTTAAGCAAGTTCCTTAGCTCTTTCTAAGGCAGATAGCTTGCACAGCCTACTGACAAATCTCAGCCACACCCTTTTTCTCTTTCTCTTTTATTCCACTATAAGGAGTTTAATATTCTTGTTTAATGTACATGCTTCAGTGACACGTATTCCTCCACATGCTTCAGGTGGTATGTGTGTGGTTTCAGGTGACAGGAACAGGTGATTAAATGCACTGATTGAGAAACATCAATAGTGGAGAAGTCAGAAGGACTGATTCATCAAGCAAAACCAAGAAGGAGTGGTGAGAAAGGAGATGAAAGTCTGGAGGGGCCCCTGGTGCCAGGCACTTAGCTCCAACTTCCACATGACTCCCAGGTTTAATGCTCACAAGGTAGGGAGGAAACCATGGAAACTGAACTATCTCAAAAGATGGGTAGGATTTAACAGAATTGTGATGGAAGAAACGACATGGGGAAATGTGTGGAGGCAGACAGTGCACCGGGTGCTGGGGAACAGGAATAAATCAGTCTGATTGAAATGAACTCTTCCCAATAAAAGTGGCCGAGTCCAGCAGTCTACAGACAGATTATAAAGGGCCTCAATTCCAGTCCAAAGAGTGGCCTTTATCTTCTAGTCAGTGGGGAGTCCAGAAAGCTTTCTGAGCACAGGGTGATGAGAAGGTCAACGTGATGAAAGGGGTGCTTTAGGAAGATTAGCTGGTAGTGGAGTGTGGGCAGGGGGACTAGTCACCAGGCTATCACCATCAGCTAGAGGGACTAGCAAAGGAAAGCGCAAGAGTGAGGCAGTCACTCGAAGGAAGAATCAATAGGGCTTAGTGGCTTGATACTTAAGGCATATTGTAGCAAAGCACTAAGGTAAAAAATGTCACCCCTATGCATTTCCTGCTCTACCCTTTCCTCCTTTTTTTTTTCCTGACCTGCGTTCTGTTCCAAATCGGAAACTTTAGAGAAGAGCAGCCAGGCTCAGGGTGGCAGCTGCATGTGGGATTCAGGAAGGCATCTTTTCCTCTCCCAGTAGGGAGAATTTTCTTTCTTCGCTACTGGGACGGAGGCAAACAGGGTTCTATCATGATGTAGATATCATGTAAGCACCTTAATTGTGGTTTGGAGAATTATTCCTTGGATTTTTAACATACACCTGGCTGATTCCAGGACTGATTGATGAGGACTGTGGCAGCAGCTACGATTAGTGCCACTGCTTTAGAGAGCAAACAAGGCTCCCTCCAAGGCCTCAAGTGCTCCCACACCCCTCTTCAGTATATAGGATGTAGTTGAAGCAGGATTGAGCTCGTGATCCATTTTCATGTATCACAGTTGCATTTTTCTCAGGATTATTTTTTCCTTTTTGAAGCAGCTGCATTTACATCTTAAAATAATCTGAGTAAACAATTCTTCTTACTCATATACATTTTTAAAAGTATCTTGAAGCAAAAATCCCTCATTAGCATCATGTGTATGCTCTTGGTCATTAAGCTGGAAAACATATTCAATAACCAAGGGTGACTCTGATTACTAAGAAGCATGGTTGCTCTGACTAGATGGGTCTTAGTACACAACAGAGTCAGAAAGCATGAAGACCCCAGAATAAAAAATTGGAAGGAAAAACAATATAATGAAAAAATCGCATCTGAATAACGTGATAGACTGAATTCCCACTCACTCCTTTCTGTCACAATCCATGTTGACTGTTTTAGCACCTTCCTTTAGGACCAGCTGTGGGATTCCCACACCCACTGCAGCCAGTGGGGTGGCTTCATGTTGATATTTTACAAACTGGCCCTCTGGTATGCTTTCCTTTGCCAAAGGACTTTCAGGAGTAAATATGCATGAACATCATTACAGTTTAGATTTTCCAGAAAGCTGCAATTTCATATCATGCCCTAGGATTTTATCCATGAGATATAAGAAACAGTAGATGAAAAATAACTCTGCATTGTGGTAAAATTGCTAGTTTGAAAACACTGTCCATTACATCGTTCAGGTGGTTTTCATTTGTCTGTTTAATTTTTATTTAGTTTCCTATAAGGACACTCATGATAATTCTTTTCAAAGAAAAAAGGTAGTGTTACTTGATGGTATGGCATATCTCCTTTTATTAGGTAATGTCACCTTAAGACCTGATGTGTTTTCCTTTACTCCTTGGCTCTCAGGGAGCTAAGAACAGTAAGTGAGTAAGAGTGTGTGTGTGTGTGTGTGCGCGCGCGTGCGTGTGCGTGTGCGTGTGTGTGTGTATAAATGATGGGTGATAAATGGGAACAATAAAATACCTATCCAACAAGTTTCAGTCAGTTTTATTGATCTTATGATATAAAGGTAGGAAAATAAGGTGACCTTTGTATACTTGCAGCGTTTCCTCATGAAATTAATTCTCGGTGCTTTTATAACATTTTTTTTTTCCAGACTGATGTCCACAAAAGTTTATGCTGTTATAATTGAGTATAAAAATAAAGTGTTGATTAAGTTATGCTGGCATGAACTAAATACATTCATAATTAAAACTTGTATCAAATAATCTCCCTTTATGATTATATCATCCTTTATCTTTCACTTATTAATTTTGGTGTCAATTTAATTTAAATTTGTTTTTAAAATAATATTTAATACATATTATAACATGCTATCATAAATTTCATTATTTGAATAATGAAAAATATGATTAAAATATTCATAAGGATGTTATATACCAATCCTGGAAAGAGAAGTTAGGAAATATGATTAAGGAAGGAAGATGCCTTTAACTTTATCCATAATGTTATATCTCTTAAGAAAAGATCAAAAATAAATATGGTAAAATGTTTGTTAAAACTAGGTGGTGGATACACATATGTTATATTTTTGATAGTTTCAAAATATAATTAAAGATAAAAATATTAGATTTGACATTTTGCTTAAATGTCAAGCTTAGTAAATATTTCTTGCATCGATTTAGATCTAGATAATCTATTTCTAAATTGTTTAAACCACATTTGAAAAAAATAATATGAGCATGGAGAAATTCCAGTAGACTAAAATGTGCCTTTGTAAATAACAACTGTTTATGTCTATATAAAAGTGACTTTCAAGTAGAGTTTGTTATATGAAGGGAGTCATTTCCGTCCTTCTCTCTCTCTCTCTCCTCATCTTAACTTGTTCATCCACTGAAATGTTAAACTTGCAAACACATGGTGGCATTTTAGTTTACAGGCCAAGCCAGCGTTCTTCATTGACTTCCTGCAGTGTTGCCAGTGAGTTTTGATGCTCTGCAACAGGGCTGTATGGCAGTGTTGGCAGCCAGAAATAGTCGTGAGCTATTCCGAAACCCTTGGGATGAAGGACTTTAAGTAGAAGTGTTTGAACATTTTGCCTTGAAATAAGAATGCTTTAGAGTTTCTCAAACATACTAAGCTTTAAAAGGTAAAAAGTTACAGGATGTGTGAATACCTCCCTGCTGCGAACTCCCGATAAGTTCCTCTTGTTAAAGGTGTTTAGGGGTCTGCAAATATTACTGCCACATTTTTGTGTTTTTGTTTGTCTTTCATTCCTAGGCACATGCATTTTCATTTATCAGGGATCTCACTGAATTCAGTCTAACCCCGTTCGTGTAGTTGACCATCTACTTGGTGCCAGGTACTGGGCTAAATATCACAGACACCAAGATGGCCCATGTGATCCCAGCTGGCAACAGAGATCACAGTGAAATGAGAAAAAATAGTATCCACAAAACTGTCATCAAAGTTGGCATAAACAATGTGTTTTGAGAGCACTGAGGAGAAATGATGACTTCTACCTGGAGGATCTTGAAAGGTTTCAGGGAGAATATGATGCTTGAACTAGAACTTGAAGGAGGAGTAGAATTTTAACAGGTGGTTTCCATGGTGACTTGTAGCAAGAGAACTTCTAAATCCTTTACTGCACTGAAGTTACCTCCATAACAATATCATTTCTTATTCTCTTCCCTCTGTTGACTCTCTCCTCGGTGTGCATGATAAAACATCTTTCTTCTTCCCTAAAACTCATGTCTCCCTGTTTCATGTTAGAAATGACAATATATGCCTCCTGTTTGGAACCCAGAGCCTTAGAGGCTTCTGCAAATCAGATCAGGTCATTGAACGGAACTTACACCAGGAGTCAGGACTCTGGTTTGGGCATTCTTCCTCTCTAGCTGCCGGGTATCTGGCCTCAGGTTACTGGAGGACAAGCTGACCAAATAAGATGATGTCTAGGGTGGTCAGTTCTAAAATTCTGATACTTTATTTCCTTACATTCATATTACCTATTACTTCTGTTTATCTAGCACATCCTCATTTTCCTACCATCTTCCCCGTTTTTGTAGCTTCTTCTCTGTTAAAGCCTCTACTAAATGAACTTGGCATTCTCCCCTGCCCTCCCTGGCCCCTAGCTCAGTGATTTGCACATAATAGACATTCCACATATAATTGTTGAATGAATGAATGAGGATTCCTGTCTGATTTTTCAATGTTTCCTTAATGTCCTTCTAATCGGTGAGTTACTCAGTGATTCCTAACTCTCCAGGGCTCCAGCCATGCTGTGTGTCATCTGAGAGTGCTTCCTTCCTGGGACTGCTGCTGCTTCTACTAGGTTGCTGGCTGTTTCATCATCTATAGCCTTACTCACTTGCTCTCCATCCTGTCCTCTGTCACATGTCCCCACAGTTTAGTGGAAAGAACATGGACCTTTGGATATTATTAGGGTCTTAGCCGGTTAGCTGTACCTAATAAATGCTTGTTGAATGAACAGCAAGACCTGAGTTAAAATCTTTTTTAAAAAATTTATTTTATTGAAGTATAGTTGTGTTAATTTCTGTTGTATAGCAAATGATTCAGTTATACATATATATACATTCTTTTTCATATTCTTTTCCATTATGGTTTATCATAGGATACTGAATATAGTTCCTTGTGCTATACAGTAGGACCTTATATAATAGTTTGCATCTTCTAATCCCAAACTCCCAATCCATCCCTTCCTTCCCCTGCTTGGCAACCACAAGTCTGTTCTCTGTCTGTGAGCCTGTTTCTGTTTTGTAGATAAGTTCATTTGTGTCATAGTTTAGATTCTATATACAAGTGATATCATATGGTTTTTGTCTTTCTCTTTCTGACTTACTTCACTTACTATGATAATCTTTAGGTCCATCCATGTTGCTGCAAGTGGCATTATTTCATTCTTTTTTTATGGCTAATATTCCATTGTATATATGTACCGCATCTTCTTTATCCATTCTTCTGTCAATGGACATTTAAGTTGCTTCCCTGTCTTGGCTATTGTAAACAGTGCTGCAATGAACATTGGAGCGCATGTATCTTTTTGAATTATAGTTTTCTCTGGATATATGCCCAGGAGTGGGATTGCAGGATCATATGCCATTGAGTTAAAAATCTTAATTTTGCAAGTTAGTTGACTGATTCATAAAATGTGGAAAATAACTCTTAGCTCATAATAATACCTACCTCTAAAGGTTGTCTGAGGGTGTGAGTGGAGAACAAATGAAAATAACTTCATATGATATTTGGTACATAGCAGGTTCTGTTGCTTCCCATGCTCATGAAGAGTTCATTCTTCATCTTGTATTAAATTGGTCTAGTGTCCATTCCAGGCTGGCCATCACTATATTACCTTTCCACCTACACCTGATTAATCAACTGCAAATAAGCTTTGATCGGTTGGATAAAAAGACTATTTGCCATGCATATTTATCTAAAATCTATAAATTGAGTTTTTTTTCTGCCGTGTTTGGAAGTACAAGACTAACGTTTCTTTCTTTTTCTTTCTTCCTTTTTTTTTTGCTTAAAAAAGAAACTGTTAACAGATAACATCTCCAGTATATTCTACTTTAAAGATGAGATATTTGGCATTGTCCTATAGATTTTAATAATTTTTAACTTTATATAATTTTCAAAATACAGAAACCATTAGCTTATTTATCTGATTTTCCAGAAATATTACACATTCTTGGAAATTCTAAGAATATCATCGTACTGAGTAATGCTAAAAATAAGTTCATTCACTCCTACTCCTATTTTTTCTAGTCCTTGTTATCTCTGTCCTTCACTTCTTCCTTACTTTTCTCTATTTTTTTATTGCTTTCTCTCTCTTCAAATATTTAAGCCAAGTATACAATCTAAGTACTGTGGACAAAAAATATTACCTGCCATTTCAGTAAACAAAGAATGTTGCCTGCCATTCCGATAAACAACTAATGTTGCCCACCATCAAGCTATCAGCCACGGCAGCCGCCCCTACTGGTGCTCCCTGAGTGGAATTCAGGGTGGAGAAAAATAACATACTGGCCCTAGATAGTTAAGACGCATATCAAAAGAATCATTTCAGTGATACCAGACTCTTGCATCTTCCCATACATAAAAAGGCACTAAAATCATTAACTTGAGATGGCTGGGTTTTTGTGTGTGTGTGATTAGCCATAATCTTTTGATGTTCAACATGTGTTTTTGTTCGTTTTTTCAGCAAAAGCTCCTGTATTTCCTGGCTCCTCCCTTACCTCTCTGGAACAGTTCCTCAGAGCTATCTGAGACGCTTATTCTGGGCTACAGTCCTCGGTAAGGCCACCGAATAACATAATTCTCAACTTTCAGGTTGTGTATTTTTTTTCAGTCAACAGTACTTAGGAAAAAGTCCCCTGCCATTCATGGAGCTCTTACTATCTAGCAGAGAAGCTTGCTATTTAGAACATGGGAAGGTTCAAAATTCTTGATAAAAATGTAGAAAAGCATGTTTTTAATATAGTGTCTATAAGATGTATTTATATGCAGAGACAATATACATGAAATGAGAAATGAATCTACTTATACTCTCAAACATAGTAGAAGCAAACTCAATTTATAGATTTTAGATAAATGTACGTGTAGCAACATGCATAAAGCCACATTGAATTCTTTTGCTCTCATTTATTTTTTCATGCTAGAGTTATTCGCTAACAGTGCTATTCTTTTTATTCTAATTAAGATATCAGCATTTCTATTCTTAAGCATGGCCGTGCAAAATGGTCCTGCTCTTGGCTTCATCTCAGAAGGCCTTTGAAGCTGCATAATCAAATGTGGACTTTTCTTTCAGTAATAGTATGTGGCCACTACAGGAATACATTATGTTTTGTAAAAAAAACTATTTTGAACTTTTCTAAGAGGAAAAATCAACAAGCTATTGACTATAACAAATACTGGGGCTATCATAAGTTATTATCTGAAACTTGGCAATATTTTTAACTTTATGGTGACTATATATTACATACAGTCTATATTAGGGATTTAATTTATCCTTACCCATTCTACCCATCCATTTCATAAGTTGCCAGTCTTCTATCTTAAGCAACCTAAATTATAATTTCTTTGAATTCAAAACAATATTTCTTATTATCACATATTATCTTTTATTTTTTTCAAAATAAGTACATTTATGTTCCACACTGTGAATGAGCATATAAAAAACATAGATTCTATTTAAATAAATCAGCCTATAGTTGATTACAATTTAAAGTCATTGGATGATAACTTTTGTTTATGCCACTGAATAGCATGTATTCTGCACCTTTCTAGCTCCCAAATGATCTACCAAGATTTGACATCTGTCAGCCAGGCAGACTTGGGTGGGGCTTGCTGAGATCATTATCAGACTCATATCAAGGCACCAAAGAGACCAATGCCAACAAACCATACAGGATGCTTTCATTACTCATCCAGATGTTGTATCAGTCAGGGGGCCCCTGAATAAGAATTGGAGTTTAAGCTCTATTTTCCCTGATAACATGCTAGCCCTAAATAAGTGAACTGGTCTGTTCTTAAATTTGGGGTTTTTCTAATATGAAAAATACTTTTTAAATGTAAAGTTCTAATCAAAAGTAACAATATAATTAAAAATATATTTATATCTGGAAAGAACTGGGGTGACTTTAACTTTGTATTCATACTCATATAGATCAAAGAGTAATTTGGATCATAAGAGATTTAAAATATTGTACTGAGAAAAATTATCAGGATATAAATTGGAATGACAAAGTATAGAAAAATTAGTAAAAGTACATGCAAATTAAAAATTCTCTCCTCTGACATAGAAAAGAAATAGAGGCTAATCCAGACTTAGGACACTAAGATGCTAGGAATTAAAAAACAGCTAAAGATTAGTGTGCATCTGCTCCAGATCACCAGGGAAATGAACGAGCCTCTGAACTGCTCTCTGTGTTTCTACTCTGCCTCTCTAGAGTCAGTTCACAGAATAGCCAGGGTGATGCTTTAAAAACGGTAAGCTGGGACAAAGTGAGCTTATGTGGGAAGCAGTCGCATAGCACAGGGAGATAAGCTCGGTGGTGCTTTGTGACCACCTAGAGAGGTGGGATAGGGAGGGTGGGAGGGAGACACAAGAAGGAGGGGATATGGGGATATATGTATACGTATAACTGATTCACTTTGTTATAAAGCAGGAACTAACACACCATTGTAAAGCAATTATACTCCAATAAAGATGTTAAATAAATAAAAACGTAAATGAGATCAAATCATTTCCTTGCTCAAAACCCAGCAAAGTCTTCCCATGGGCCGTAGGATAAATTCGATGGTTCCTACCATGGTTTATGAGGCCCTACATGATCTGGCCCTTGGCTACCTATTCAATTTCATTTCCTATCAGTCTTGTCCGCCCTTTCCATGCTCCAACCACACTGGACTTTTTACTGTTCTGAGGACACACCAAATATGCTTGTGGCACCAGGATTTTTCACTTACTGTTCCCTCTGTCTGGAGTGCTCTTAAATCAGATATTTGCGTGACTCAAATATGACCTTTTCAGAGAAGCCTTCCCTGACTACCCTATCAAAATCAGCACTTCTATTTCTGAGTCCTGACATTATATCACATACTTGATTTTTTTAAATTGTCTGTTTCCTCCACTTCAATATATGCTACATGTGGAAAGCGGCTTAGTCTGTTCTGTTCATTGTTATATTCTTCAGGCCTAGAACAATATCTGGTACCTAATGAACACTAAATAAATGTTGAATAAATGAGTAAATAAATGAATAAATTTCTGACTTAAAATATGTTTATATTTTAGTAGTTTAGACAAAGTATTTTTTAAATCTCTTTTTTATTAGTTATCTATTTTATACGTATTAGTGTATACATGTCAATCCCAATCTCCCAATTCATCCCACCACCACCCCCCATGACAAAAGTTTTGATTTGAATTATATAGTTAATTGATGGATTCATATTATTTTGCTTCAATTTTCAAAAGCATTTCTTCATTCTTATGTAAAATTAATATTTATTAATTTTTGTTAAATGCTTAGCTCGTAGTGGATGTGCAATAAATATTTGCTGAATAAATGGAGTGCTTACCATGTACAAGTTACTAGACATTTTGGTATTTAATTACCGAAAAGAAAATAGACCAAATCTCCCTGTTACGTGGACTAGGTTATTTTAAACATGATGATGAATTTCGTGTCCCAAGGATCAGTGTTCAATAATCAGTAGGAATGGTAAAAGCCCCCACAGTTTGACAGTCCCTGGCTACATGCAGTGCATACAATTTGCCTTTTCATTATCTATGTACATTTTGGGCACTGAAATCCATATTATACCACTTCTATCTTCTTTTTTTTTTCCTTGGGATGCTCAAAATGATTTAGACTTCCTGTCTGTCAGAATCTTCTTATTCTGAACAAAAACTCCATCAGTGTTGTTTCTTTTAATGATTATTTAATTTGTACCAACCTTTGATATTACTATCCTTTATATCACCTATCCTTCAAACTATGAGTCAGTGTTTACTGCAGAGGTAGGAAATGATTGAAGGTTACTGTCTGCTGTAAGCCTTTGCCAATCAAGCAGTTTCTTCATCTTTAGGCAATTCATTATGTGTCTAATTTAAGTCATTTGATCATTTGATCATTCTGATCTAACTTCCAATTATACTTGTATCAACAGATCTGTTTCATTTCAAAGATGCAGCAGCAGCTACTGAAAACTGAATAAATGGGCCTGTACTGGTTGAAAGTGCTTTCTGTAGATTCAGATATTTACATAGAACGAGGAGGAAATGTATATCAATTTATGGCTTATATGCAGCTATTACTAACTCATGAATTGGAATCAGTAGACATGTTAAATATTGCATATACATTTTGAAGTGAAAGGTTTTGCCTTTTCCCAGGCATTGTTTTTATTTTGACTATGGTTTCTGGAGACTACTAGTCAGAGGGTATGCTCTGCAGTATGTGTGGGTAATAAGGAAAGCAAGTGCAAAGCAGACAGTACCTCCCTTTGCTTAGCAAGATTTCGTAGGCAGCAATGCTCTTTTGCTTTCCTAATACGTATGCTGTGCCTGGGCAGACAGCATGCTGTTAGGGTGGTGGTTAGTTAATATTAGGGATTGGACTATATGTTGCTCTATACAGTTTTATCTACAAAAATAATTTATAAAAAATCTAAAATTTATAGCTGTGACTTGTCATTAGAATATTTTTGTTGACAGAGGGACATTAAAGTGGTCGCATGGCATTCTCGAGGCTGTCATTGATGCTTTCTTTGCCAGGCTGGTAAGGACTAAAACAGTTACAGTGTTTTAGATGCTAATTCTGAACTTGTTCCACTTGGCTACATATTCTTCAATATGTGTGCCCTTTGAAAGAATTTATGATTAAAGACCAAAGCTGTGGCTAAATCGCACAATTTGTAGTCTATTTTTTAAAGGCTAAAAAAATGATCATCCTTTGGTAATGTTTTTAAATAGCAGGAAGCACAAGCCTGTTAAATATAATACACTTTGAAGGAATCTTATTCAAACCATCAACACTAAATAAAAGGACTACTATATCTTTAAAAGAATAATGTATATGCAGAAAACAATGGTGTTCACTTAAGTAGCTCAAGCCTTTTGAACAATAAGTGTGACATTTAGAAGATGTCTCCTTTCTATGAGAAGGTACACACCCTTTTACTTGGTATCACATACAGGAAAGTGGAACCAGAGCTGTCAGCTTGAGAGACTCGGGTCCATTCTCTTTTCCTTGAAGCATAATGCCAGTGTCACAAAATGTTGGTGTTGTCTCACTATACCATAACACAGTGCCATAGTTCAAGCAATCACTGCGTCAGCCTAACCTAACTGCAGTGTATGCTTGCGGTCAGAGATAATAAAAAGTTTCACAGGACATGACACTGAAAATGAATGTGCGCTAAATATAAGGACTGTACAGAAATGAGCCAATATAGCTATACCAGAACTTAAGTCACACTGGTAAATACTCACTTTTAACTTATAAATTCTAAAGACTACTTTAAATGGATAATGATGATGCTACCAATTTTTGGAGGGGTGGCCACATCGTAAGAAAGAACTTGTGCACAGACCAAACATGACAGAATCCCATGAATTGAGATATGATTAAATTAACTCTGTTAGAAAAAAATTACTAGAAATATACAGAGGTATCAGGCTACAAGGAACTGAATGGGATGACTCATTTCAATTCAACATAGTCTAATTACCTAGTGATTACATATCTACCTTTGTTTATTAACAATTCATAATTAGATTATATTGGTCAAGGTTCATTTATTCTTGGAATCACTTTGAACACTACAGTTTGACCATGGTAACTCCAAATTCTTAGGAAACTATCTGCATATGGCACTCAATCAAATAACTAATATCATTTTAATCCCATTACTCATCAACTGAGACATGAACTGTGAAACACTGATACTCACTCCTAGCCTGAGACCCTGCTCTCAATCAGTGAAATATACCTAGGATCCTGTGAGTCCATCTCAGAGCCTTTCATACTTTCCCCTATGTTCCTTTATAAGCTAGTTATTAGAAGTTCAGTGAAATTGGACATTCCTCTATTTCAGCCAATGAATGGGGTTCAGAGTCCAAAAGGTGCTTTCCTCAACTGGAGGGAGAAAGAAAGAAACTAAGTTATATTTTCTTTAGCATTTCTAAATATTACATCTTCCAAATAAGGAACAATAAAACAGCATGGCCAAAAGCTCTGAAGAAATTACAAAAGGCAGAATTTTGGTGTACTCATTCGTTCAGTCATTTATTCAGTAGATTTGTGCTGAACATCTAACGTGTGGAAGCACTGGTTTAGGGGATACAAAGGTGAACAGGACGCTACCTAGAGTGAAGAGCAAGGGACAAAAATTAATCACAACTGATTTAGAGGCAGAGACAGGGCTGAGATTAACTGAGCTTGGGCATGGTGGAGTGTCCAGGTTTCACAGAGAAGGAATGAAGGTTGAGTAGGACATGGTTGGGCAGAGGTGTGGGAGACAAATAAATCTTCCAGCAAGAGGGAAGAGTTTGTGCCCAAGCACAGAGACATGAAGGCTTGGTCAAGGAGCTGCAGGTGGCTTAGTAGACCTGGAGGTCCCAGTGTGCCAGGAAAGTAGTAGAGTGAGGCTGAAGAGGTGGGGCCAGATCCTGAGGCAGATCTGGGACCTGCTAAGGACATTGAACTTTACTGTGAAGGCTTAGAGAGCTTTGAAGAATGGAAGCAGAAGAGGACATTGAACTTTACTGTGAAGGCTCAGAGAGCTTTGAAGAATGGAAGCAGAAGTGTGACAGGAGTAATGGGAATGGACTGGAGAGACTGGGACTGGAAGCAGGGAGATCAGTTCAAAGGCCATGTATCAATACAGAGGAGAAATGATAAGGCCTGAGTGACCTGATTACAGCTGTTAGAGCATTCACTCTGTTGACCGTTCTTTGCTTCTTTTCACTTCTGGTTTCTCTTGGACTTCTCTGGCTCCCCCTTCTCAGCCTATTTAATATCTCTTTCTCTCTCACACTCTACAAGTTGGTGCTCTTCAAAGCTCAGTCCTAATTTCCCCATTCTTCTCTCTTTATAGTCTTTCTCTAGGCAATGTCTTCTATTCAGTCTGACAAGCTCAAATTGGTTTCTCTAGCCTAGCCTCCACTAGAATTCAACCGCCAGAATCCAACTGCCTACTTGACACACCCACTTGGGTGCCTCCTAGGCACCGACAACTAACCTTAAAAATTAAATTCTTGCTCTTTTCCCAGAAATTTACTTCTATTTCGGTTTTCCCACCTCAGTAATTGGCACCTACATTAACCAAGTGGGAAAGCCAGAAGCCTAGGGGTCAGGATTGATACTCTCTCTCCCCTCTTACCCTAATCTCTCACCAAACCTACTCCTCTCTTCACTTTCCTGCTGCCTAAGATGACAAGCTCATATGAGAGAGTAAGCCTCTGGCTTGTTGACAGATGAGAGCAAGGGACTAGAGGGGGACACCGGTTGTGAGAATTTGTACTATTTGATTCTATGAGGACGATAAGTTTTATCGGAGCCTGTAAAAATGCAAGCTCTGTTAGAGGCAGTTCTAGTTTCTCTGAGCCTTAGGTTTCTATTCTCTGTCAATAAACAGATATTCTTTCTAACTGGTAAAGTCATTTGAGATAGCCAGGAAAATAATTCTATGTAACTGTGTTGGACTTTTTACTCAGCAAAAAGTTAAAGTGGTTCAACATTTTCCCTTTGATTTAGCTTATCCTTAGTATACTTAATTTCTTTTTACCCTTACACATTAAGATACCATAAATATCCACTTCCTGGTTCTCCTTCCTTCTCAGTTTTGCAAGCATTTTTCATTTATTTGCACTTATCTTTGAGCATTTAATCTAGTGTACTTGTCTTTCTTCCTCTCATTTTATTTTCTTCAATCGCTATTTAAAAGGGGATTTGCTTGACTCTGTCCTATTGAATTGGCATCCTGCAGCTTGGCAGCGCCAGATGCGGGGAGGTGGGAGTGGTGCTAGATCTTCTCTTTCCTTTCTCCCCTCTTGCCCTTCCCCATTCAAGCCCTCTGATGATTTCTGTGTGAAACTTTGATCCAATATATTTTCATGCAGCAAAAGTATAATTAAGTATTTAAACATTTCAAAGTCATGAATTTGAAAAACTCATAACTAGCAAAATTACAGTTTTTTTGTGAATTTAGACAAATTATGTTTTTGGTTTATCTGCAGTATTTTAAGGTAGCAAAATTAACTTTGCTGCACTTAGGAAGTAGCCAGGATATGCTAAGATCTTATTACTTAATTCACTGTATCTATGTGATCAAACCAATTCCTTTTAAGGGCAATAATAGTAATATTATTACATAATATTGTGACTCTCCCTTACACATATTCCCACAACATCACTATAATGCTTGGTATTTATTTTAAGGCAAAATATTCTTGGAAATAATTCTTCTGGAAGGAAAACACTGGTGAAATTGTCATGCTAATACTTATTTACTTTTGTTTTATTTATAAAAATAAATTGTATTATAAACAAAAGTAAATAAATATCTAGAAGATTGATGTTTCACTGCTTGTCACTATGGAGATGGTTACTATTACTATCCCAAAATATTATGTTTAATGAGTTCTTTTTTACATTAACGATCATCTGGCAACTATTTGATTTCAGTATAAGAGAGTCACCCAAAGTGGATGATACCTTTTTTTTAAACTTTTATTGTTAGAACTCTTAAAGCATAAAAAGTATTAATAAATTACTGAACACACTTCATCAGAAGCATTGTTGGAAGTACTGGGAGGATCTTCACATGGAAATGTTATACAGAATTTGCCTTTTCAGCTCACAATGCCTTCAAATGTATAAATAAATGGGCACTCTAATCTAACTTTAGCTAAACCATTTAAATAACAAAAAATAAAGGCACACTGCATACCAGGAAATTAACTTTGACAATTCTGAACTTAAGGAAGGAAAAGATAACTCTACCATAATGGGTGTACATTTAGAAAAAAATAATGTTAGTGTAAAAATAGCTTTGAAAATTTGTTTTCAGAATTGCTTCCTTCCTCTGAAATGATGATTATAACATGCACAAGATATTGCATTTATAAATATTGTCTTTCTTTCTTTTTTTCTCTTCAGGGTCCTTGTATTTTGCATTGGCTTTTCATGATAGCATATCTGTATTAAAGTTTGCACATTTTTCTTTACTAAGAATAAAGGGCATTGAGAAGTCGTTAGATGGTGATTCAATAGGACAGACAAGGTTAGTCAAATAATTAGAATAATATATAAACTGTTCAAAATGATCAGAATATTACATGGGGAATTGGTTTTACATGATGAAAATTATTTTAAAGGCCTTCACTTTTCATAATGTGAAGAAACTTGGTGTAATTATGCTATTTTTGCTTGCTCATATAAAGTGTTCTCTTTTGGAAATGTGTCTGAACAAATACAGACTAAAATAGTAGGTTTCATACTCTGCTTCTAGGAAACAATTCTGTTGGGAGCTCAATCAAGATGTTCTGCCACTAAAATAAAATAATAACAGCTTCTTTTCCAATTCCTTAAGAAAAACAGAAAAGATTTTTTTCTGATTTTTAAATTTTTCTCCTACACCCCTCCCTTTTTTTGTTTCATTGCTTCTTCAATTTGTCTAGTGACATGTGCTGCTGTAAGTTGACAAAATGAATGAGCCAAGAACAAATACACAATGACACAAAACCTTGTATGTGTTAATTCTCAAGTATATGTTATGAATCATTACTTTTTACGTGTAGAGACTTGCATACATATACAAACTGTCATATTTCTGCAGGTGAATTTCTTCCTTATTCCTTCAACTCAATCAAAATATCATTACTTCATGGAAATCTGCAAAGAATATCATAAATTTTCAGGTGTTTGAACATTTAAGCATGACTGAGAACCACTGAATTAAAATGCTAAATTTATTTACTAGTTTTTATTTTTTGAGTGTAAATTGTAATCCGGAGATTTTCAGCTATATTTCAGAATCAGGATTGATTATGATGATCATACTTTATATTGTTTGGGCTCAAAACTTTCTCTGAAATAGCAAAGAAAATACAAAGAAGATAGAAAGCATGTTAGCCCATGTCTGTGTTGGGAAAGTTATTTTCAAAAAGCTTTATATTAAGCGATACTATTAATGGCTGCACATCTAACCTAACTTGAGACCTTGAAGATGGTCTCTAGTTTGCATTCCATTAAGTTTTTAATAAGATTTCAACAAAAGAAATAATAAAAAGCATTCTATTTCACCTTTGCTTCTCCTTAACAATTCAGAGTATCAATTATAACATAACCTTCATTTGACTTGCAACCATCCCTGTGCTCTCAACAGCATATTGAATTGTATGCTAACACTTAAAGGGCAAAATATATGTCTTGTTTTATTTTTTAACTTTTGTTCCATTTTAAAGTGACCTCTCAAATGTGTAATACTCCTGTCCTTTATCTATTAAATAGTATTTTTAGGCATTTGTCTTCTTATCTTCTGATCATCTCAAGTTGTTGTAAAAGCATTTTTAAAAGCTCAAGAATACATATTCCTCATTCGTATCTTAAAGAGAGGCTATATCTTTCCAAACACAGGTGCTGTCTTTCTTTCTATATTATTGCACTAATCCTATTCTGGGATTGGAAGGGTTGCTTACTCAACTTCCTTTTATTTTACCAGTCACTTTCCAGGAGGACTGATCACAGGACTCTTAGAAGAAATAGGGTGAAGCAGGATGTCAAGGGAAGAAAGAGAAATTTTGATTATTGAAGCTTCCAGAGTTCTCTACTTCTTTTAAAGAAGTGTAGAAATTAAGAAAAAAATTTTGAAGAGAAAGAAAAATGAGAGTATATGGTAAAAGCTGAAGGACAAAATAGATTAAACATTTTGGGTGCCCAGAGAACTATCATTTTTCAAGACAGACTCAGCAGTCCTTATCCTTTGTTGATCAGCCAGAAAATATACAATAAATTGTCTTTCACAATAGTGTTTCTCAAAGTCTGGTCTGAAAAAAGGATTAAATGAGGGCGTCCTGGGAATCTGCTCCAAGTCGGCAGGGTCATGGAGAGTGAGTCCTTTCCTGGTGGTGGAGTTAGCCCCAGTGGGAGCAACAGGTAAGGCATGGGGACTGCAGGCTGACTACCTAGGGTAGTTTGCCTGGAGGATATAAATATTTTAGGAATATTTTTGTTAATTTAACTTCCTAAGTAGAAAATGAAACTGAATTTGTCAGTTGTTTGTTACCAGCAGGCAGTCAGAACTATTTGAACGTTGGTGAGAAAAGCTTCCATACAGCTCCCAAGTGACACCAAAGAAAGAGCTAAGCCTTAGTATTATACAAATCAAAGTTCATATTACAAACAAAAATCATACAAAATTGATTTATACTCTATTTTCTTTTTGTTGTTGTTGTTAGTTTAAAAGGGGGAGATTTAATTAATGGTATCTTGCTGATGCATCTCATTGATTGTAATTCGGAGCGAATGAATCTGCTAGTTTTTTTCCTCCTAAAATTCAGTATTTAACTTATACATTAAGTAACTGATTTAAGAAGGATAAAAATAAAAACAAACATACATTATAGATATCTATAATTTGTGGGGTAAATATGGTGTCAAACTGGGAAACAAAGTTTAAGAATCACATGAAGAAAAGCAGGGCAGGAATTGGGATCAAAAAGGCAATTACTCAAGAGGACCTGGGATTTTGTTAATGAACAAAGCTTGGATGACCTAAAGACTGATTTTGTGGTAAACCTGGGCCCCTGATTGAAAGAACCGTAGTATACCAGAAGCTGATTTAAAGGATGACTGTGGCTGAACATGAAATGGAGAGAAAAGATAGAAAGATAAATTTTATTAGTAAGATTCAGTACTCCATGTACCATAACTAAGAGTGATAAGACACAAGTAGAAGTGTGAAGTTTGGAGAACTGCCCCAGGAGCATCATCATATATGGTAACACTGAGCTATTGGAAAAGGATTTCAAACAGAGAAAGAACAATGGCAGATGAAGGTGTGGGAAGCCTGAGAATATTCTGAAAATCTGAGTGAGCTGAAGATGACAGATGTCTTCAAACAGGAAAAAAATAACTAATACAGGAACTAAATCCTTAGCTCATAGCTTATTTCTCTCCTAATTCAGTTGTTACTGTTCTACTGTCTTCTGGAATTTAAATTTGCAGAGGAGAAGTCTGAGGTTATTCTCATTTTGTTGTTTTGCAGGCACATAAACTGGAATTACATGAAATTTACTGGAATAAAAATGGAATTACATTTCGCAGAATTTGCTTTCCTACATTGGTTCTGGGCCACAGGAGAATCAGCTGGAAGTAAAGCAGCAGCTATTTTACTGTGAAGGTTCATAAAAGGTACCAGAAGCAGCTGCAGGCCACAGTGATTGTTGCTGATCTGCTGGTACCTCACTTCATTATTGTGGGGCAGCAGTGGAGGCTGCAGCATCTCAAGCTCCCACTAGATTTCCTCCATCGTTTCTCTGAGTCCTGAGCCAGTGGGTAGGCAGCTCCATAATAAAAGGTAACAACTTCTTCTGCAAGTTACCCACATCACTGATGTTGGAGGCTGTGAGTGGCAGAGATGCATTCCAGTTGGTCCTTGCTGTCTTCCCTATCTCATACCCAGCTTCTCTTCCTGACCAGTGCCCTTGCTGACCCATAGCACTATCAGGGCCAACACCAGATACAGTAGCAGCAGACTTCTTACTTCTTCAGCAGCTCCCACAAATGCATAAGGTCTTATTCCTATAAAAAAATTCCTAATTCTGTAACATTCATAGTAACACTGTTTTTTTTTTTTTTTTTATTGAACCCTTTTGAGGGAGTAGGTAACTTGTCTCTTTCTACCTGGTTGTTTTCAGGGTTTTTTCTTTTTTCTTCTTCTATTTTTATGATTAAAAACATTTTCCGGGATATGTCTGGAGTGGGCATGTATTCACTAATTCATTGATTCTGCCTGGGAATTTGTCTTTTTTTTTTTAATTAATTAATTTATTTATTTTTGGCTGCGTTGGGTCTTCATTGCTGCGCGTGGGCTTTCTCTAGTTGTGGCGAGCAGGGGCTACTCTTACTCTTTGTTGTGGTACGCAGGCTTCTCATTGTGGCGGCTTCTCTTGTTGAGGAGCACGGGCTCTAGGTATGCAGGCTTCAGTAGTTGCGGCTTGTGGGCTCTAGAGCGCAGGCTCAGTAGTTGTGGTGCACGGGCTTAGTTGCTCTGTGGCATGTGGGATATTCCCATTGCGGTGGCTTCTCTTGTTGTGGAGTGGGAATTTTTCTTTTAATCTGTACTCAGTTGTTTTGGGAATTGTTCATTTACACTCAAGGAAGTAGTTTTTGATTATCTGTTTTATTATTATTATCAATAATAATACTGTTTATCGGATTTACTACTTGCCAGGAGCCAAATGCTTTAGATGCATTATATCCTTGATCTCATTACAATAAAAATGATGTAGATATCTCCCAATGAGCAAATTAAATATTATGTTGGATTTCCCTATGTTATAGAGTATGAAAAATGAGAAGATGTTGGGAATTTTTTTGGTTGGTTTGCTGGCTTGCTTATTCATCTTTAGAACATGTCTTGATTTACCTAAAACTAGTTTGCCAATATGCAAAGTGTGTGGATTGTGATTTATCCTATTCCCTGTCCTTTTTCATGTCTACATACTCCTTTTTCACGTCTACATACTCCTTTTTCGTGTCTACATCTGAGTGGTGGGTTGATGGCCACATCTCCTAGTCCAATGTCCAGTACCTAGGCTTTTATCTAAAAGAGACAGTCTTCCCACCTTTTCTCTAAGACACTTTGAATAGATTCAGACACAAAAATCGACAATCATGGATATGCCCAGCATCCATGACTCTCTCTGTATGCCACAGGCAGGGTCATCCATGACCCTCCTCTGCCTGTGGCATTTTTTTGTGTGGGAACTACACCAACTGCTGGTATACCCACTTCTTGCCTACTTATATTCTAGGAATTGTGGTTTCTGCCTGCACATTGAGAGGGAGAGAGGTGGTCATGGGAAAGAAGAGGGGCATAGCAGCACTTTGGCTTTCTACGAAAGCATCACTGATCTACATGGAGAAGGTCACCCAGTTCTCTGACTGGTTTGTCCTTATGTTTTTCAAAACAGGCTGGATGTAGGGGTGGGTAGTCTTTGTTTCTTCAGGCAAAGAATTGGTAGATGTTGATCTCATTTTAAAATTCCATTTTATTGGTCTTTTAGTTAGTAAAATATCTGCAGCTTTTGATAGTTAAAAAAATAGCTGTCTATCTATCTATCTATCTATCTATCTAACATCCATCTATATTTCCAGTTGTTTTATTAGTGGGGAAAAGTTTCATTAGCTTTGCTAGCTGGACACAATATTAAACTGGGAGATCTTACCCCTCACCACATCTATAATCTCCTTTTTAGTGATGTTTCTGTTATCCTTAGATTACATGAATTTGGGACAGACTATACTTGTTGGAGGAAGGCCTAGAAACTCTCATTGATTAAAGATAATCACACATTTCAAAGTAATTAAGAAGGATGTTAAAGAAAGATTAACAAAATGAGTCTTTCCTCTGAAATTCTGTGAAAGAACACTGCAGAGGGGAAGAATTTGGGATCAAAGCATGACCAGCTTACAGATATACTTTGTGACAGTCAAATATCTCTTATACATGTATTTATTGTAAAAGCAGAATATTCCCATATTTCTTTATTCATGGGATAATTTTGAATATATCTCCCATACATAAAGGTTATCCGTAGTTGATTTATCATATACACTAAAATGGAATTCTATTTTATGTATACTTCCTGCTCTTCATTTTGCTACAATTTGCATTAAGTCAACACAGACTATAATAAGTGAACACATTATTTCAATTTAAATATAGCATAGGGTTGCAGTCTGTAAAAAAATCATGAGTGCCCTTCAGTGTTTTGTTATATATTTATTTATTAATAAATATGGTAGGCTCTTGTCTTTTCAAGAGTAAAATCAAAGAGAAGCTGTGAAATGTATCAAATTAAGTGGAATGTTTTCTCAATGTTAGTGTCATACTCCATAGAGCTGTTTCAGGCATGTGGAGAACACTGGCAGTTCTTGAACAGAACTTTAAAACAGTTATCCTACAGTAAAACTTCAAAATTTGAGTTAGAATTTACCTATTGTAAATTGTGTGTAGCAGATGGTAAATTTTGTTTAATATTTTCTAATATTAAAGACACAAGTTTTAAAATATATAATCTCAGAGTATATGGTCAATGTTTTATACGAGTCTTTCCACATTAAGGATAAGGAAGATGGATGCTAGAGTTTTGCTTTTTTAAGCACTTAATTTAGACTCTATCCTCAGATTTCTTTATTAGTTGTCCAGTGGCTTCTGCAAAAAGATTCTAAATCCAATATCTATTTCTTTGTCAGTGACCACTGAGAAGCTTCAGCATGAAAGTAAACATAGATGGGACTCTGAGAAGAATAATGTTGCCGCTTCTTTATGCAGCTGAGTTTTCTAAATTAGGTTCATTGCATGGATAATTTCATATAACCACAGGGGGCAGAGCTGGCTGGTTGACTGTGAGAAAATTAATGAGCAGCAGAGAAGCCTGAAAAAAGAGGGAAGGAATGAGGTATACTATTGCCTAATGTAAAGGAAATACACTAATGTCCAGATGAAGGGAAGTGATCAGAAGTTTACTCAGTCAGGACTAAATAATTGATCTGGAGAAAATGCAGTGGTAGTCAGTGAGAAATCCAGACTTCCAGCTATGTCGGGCGTTGAGTTGGTGACTAAGAGGGTGCTGATGGTTGTTTTGCTTGAATGATGCCCACTTTTCTAGGACTGTTAATGGTGGTTCAATTTCAATTTAAAGCATTTCTATTGAGCTTTTGAATTATTGAGCAGGGATGATAAGGGATGTGCCTATGATCAAGTATGAGGTTACTAGTTAAGTTGGTGCTGGGTAAGGTCTTATCTGAGGAAGAAATTCACAGGACACAGGAAGGGCTTTCATTATGATACAGGGTTTTTGTTGGAGAAAGAAAAAAACTGCTGGATGGGGAAGACATGGAAAACAGCACAGTTCAAATCTAAGAAGTTGGTGAAAATTACTCAGGCACAGTTATAAAGGGTAGAAATGTTTTTCTGTGTAATGAAAAGCAAAATTTCTGCTTGAGCATATTATCATGGGGTATAGAATTCAGTACTTGCATTTTCCCTGGGAAGAGATCTGAAGTTGTGCCACAGTAATAGAAAAATCTGTCTGGAAGCAGTACACTGATTTTGGCATATATCTTTTTAAACTGGGAGATTTAGAAATGCATAAACAGATTCCTAGTGTTTCCTTCCTATCTAGGGGTGGTACTAGTCTTAAACGAAACAGGATATGGGATGGGTGCCTGCTCGAGGGGATGTGATACACAGTAGGGAGGAGGAACGTCTGAATGCAGCAAATGGCTGCAGCACAACTGCTTTTGTAGCTTTGTACAAAGAGAAAAATACATACTCGATTGAACTATTTAACTAACACTTATTTCTAAACTACAGAGTTGAATTGTTGCTTGGTTATTCATACATTCTTACATGAACCATGATAAAACTGCAATGCATTTATCGCTAAAATGCTGGTGAGAAGTTGCTAAAGAAATAAATATACATTGCTTGTGAACTTCTGCCCCTCTCTCCCAATCCCTTGCGTGGCTGTCACTTTTGCTCAGTTCTCAGTATCATAAATCCGAAACAATAAGTACCATTCCTCTCTTGATCACACATTAGTTGATAGGTGTTCTATTGTACGTAAATAGGCCAACATGAGGACACCAGTTACTGTGCTGCCAGCACTTCCTTGGAGTTGCTGGTAAGGGTACAGAGTGTTTTGCTTTGACATAGGAGAGGAGGGAAGGCTGAAGTGTGAAGACAAAGGTGAAAGGAGGCATAGCCCTACTCATAACCCGGCTCAGTATGGGCACTTTGCTGCTGTAATAGATGACTGTGTGTCAATGCATATTAATATTTGATGTGCATCATCATATTATCCTTTATGTGCACTTTCACAATATTGGAAAGCGGTAAGGCTGTTCTAGACAAGGATTTCTATGGCCAAGTGCCGTGGCTTTTACTTGGTGAAATTAGCACACACCCTGTCCTTACAACGTCAAAAGGGATGCTTCTGTTTATACTGAATAAACAGGCAGAGGCTGGGTCCAGCTTTTTTTAAAAACACTGTATTATCTTGAGTGCATAAATAAGATTGACAAAATAGTTCTTCTTAAATGGCACACTGATGCATTTTGTATTCTGATCCTTGGAAACAAAGACTTAGCTTCTGTCATTATAAAAGACCCTTGAAACAGATCTGGAAGTGAAAGCTTATGCATTGTGGGATAGACCGATGAAGAAAACTGAAGAAAATGCTTAGATCTACAAAGGCTTCTGCCCATTTTTATTTTCTTTTTCTGAAAATTGAATACAAGCTCTGGGAAGCATTATTTGCTCACACAATGCCTGACCACATGTGCGAACCATTAAAAGGGCGTAGCTCCCCTGCCATTTTGATGCAGCCCAAAATAAAAATGTAAATGCTAATGGAACAGTTTCTCCAGATATGCTCCAGCTGTCTTTTGTATCATTAATTCTCTTCTCAAATACAATAATTCACCCATGACAATAACCTAAATAAGATTTTTTAGAGGTCAGAAAGAACCTATGCTTGAAGAGAGGACTGTTCACAACAAAGGGGTAAAAAGAGAAATTAGAATATGTGGTTTGTGGAAAGATAAAAATCTGAAATCATAAAGGCAGTCAGTCATAAGATCTGACAACACCTGAGGAAAATATGAAGGTCAGGTTCTCATACTGATTGTTTTTAACAAAGACCACTCATCAGAATATTAATCAAACTTCCATTGCATCATTTATTCATTCATCCATTCACTCATTCCATAAGCATGTTTTCAGGGCTTGCTAAGTGTTGCATATTATATAAGACAAAGGAGTGCCAGGATATATATCAGAGAGGGACCTTGTCCTTAAGGAGGTTACCATCAGGTACAGTACCTAAGATAATACGCACGAAAGTAACTATAGCGTACAAGGAAGAAATGAACAAATCAAGAGAGAAAAATGATATTGGATGATGTAGGTAGCATCTAACATGGCCCTTAATGACCCCTGCCTCCTGGTATTCATGCCCTTGTGTAATTCCCTCCACCTGAGTATGGGCTGGGCCCAGCAACTCTCCTCTAATACAGCAAAAGTGGTGGGCAGGGCTGACTTCATGGGCATGTGGACTGCCCACACAGGGACCTGCATTTGGTTTAATGTTCTGCTGTCATCAACTTGAAATTTTATCTTCGAATTTCATAAGCAGAGTCCAGTGACGCAGTGGAGTGTGCACATGAACAGAAGAGGTAGATTCAATACGTGTGTCTGCCTCCCTTCTCGGCCACCCCATTCCTATATAGGTGTTCTCAATATATATAGGCACAGGAGTCTGTGATTCATGGGAGCTCATGAGACTCAAAGCAAGTACGCAGTAAATGGCCTGCTTCTACAACTGAGTAAGGGGAGGCCCTGACAGCCCGACAAGATGTCCTTTCCTTTCAACCCAGAACTTTTTTAGCAGATACGAAGAAGGCAATGAATGACCAAGGAACTCTACCATATTTTTTTTTCATGTTACTCTTCTGGGTTAGCCAGCCACTCGTGCTAAAAATTATGACTTGATAAGAAAGAGAAAAGACAACCCATAGTTCCTGTTCTTTTCAGTCCTTTCTTACTCATCAGTACACTGAAGGTAGAGAGGGTTGGTGCAATGTGTAAATATCAAGCAATGAATTAAAAACATTTGAGTTAGTTTTATGCAATAGTTTCTACTGTTCTTGAAGGAACAAAATGTATGTGCCTGTATGAGCTACAAAGTATGATCCTGTAGAGATTCTGTATACAAATTTAATGTTCTTACACTTGCATTTAATCCTGGCTTTGTACAATATAAAAATTAACAGTAAAAGTCATGCTAATAATTAAAAAATTTAACCTTTCTCTATTCAGAATGGCAGAGCAAATAAAAATCACCATGACAACTGAAGAAAGAGACTAACAAAAGAAAGGAAAAAAGCTTTTGATAGAACTTTTTTCCTGCTTTTTGAACTATGGGCTTTACATTTTCCTTTTGCCTTGGGTCCCACAAACAGCAGGCCCTGGCTTCAATCTTTCTTTCTCTCGTTCTTTCTCTCTGTCTCTCTCTGTCTCTCTCTCTTTCCCCTTCTATGTGAAATCTTTCTCTGGGGGTTGAGGTAGAGAGCAAGCTACCATTTTGTGAGGAGACTTAGCCAAGAGCGCAGAAGGACCCGTGTCTTGTCAGCAGCCATGGGAGTGAGCGTGGACCTCATCTTCCCCCAGTTGAGCCTTGAGACGACTGCAACCCCAGCTGACATCCTGACTGCAGGCTTGGGAGGGACCCTGAGTCAGAAGCACATGGCTAAGCCACACTCAGATTCCCAACCAACACAAGCTATTGTTGTTTCAAGTTGATGAATTTTGGGGTAATTTCTTTTGCAGCAATAGACAATGAATGCACTGGGATTCAGTGGAATAAGAGCTTACTTCTAAGGACTGAGGAAGATCATTTGACATGTCTTTTTTTTGTTTTGTTTTGTTTTTGTTTTTTTTTTGCGGTACGCGGGCCTCTCACTGCTGTGGCCTCTCCCGCTGCGGAGCACAGGCTCCGGATGTGCAGGCCCAGCGGCCACGGCCCACTGGCCCAGCCGCTTCGCGGCATGTGGGATCCTCCTGGACCGGGGCATGAACCCGTGTCACATGCATCGGCAGGCGGACTCTCAACCACTGCACCACCAGGGAAGCCCTGACATGTCTTTTGTGATAAGCATTTAGTGATGGAGGACACAGCTTTGAGGTAGAGGAGGCTGTGTAATTTGGGCTAGGGCAACACTTCTCAAGCCTTTGGTTCTCAAGAGCCCTTTGTAATGTTAAAAAATATTGAGAACCTCAAAGAGCTCTTATTTATGAAAATTATATCTATTGATATTTATCATACTGGAAAGTAAAACAGGCATTAAAATTTTTGTATTTATTTCATTTAAAAGCAATAATATATGCATTGCATATTGACATTAACATATTTTTGTAAAAATAAGTATATTTTCTAAAAATATAATGAGAAGAATGGCAATGTGTACATTTTTGAAAATCCCTTCACTGTTTGGCTTAATAGAAGAATGCTAGATTCTAATGCCTGCTTCTGCATTGAAACTGTTGGATAACACATATCAAGTAGCCTCTGGAAAACTCCACTGTGCATTTGCGTGAGAATGAGAATGAAAAAGGCAAATAATATCCTAGTCCCTGGACCACACATTGAGAATAACTGATCTCAGGCATGGAGATGGGAGAGTTCAGAGCACACATTGGCTAGAGTATGCTATAGAAAGAAAATCTCGGGAAGGTAGATCTCAGAAGGCTTGAATATCATACTCAATAGCTTATGCAATAAAGGGTTTGGCAGAAATTATTTGATGTCAATCCAAAAGCCGTTCTTGCTCTCCTTCCTTGCTAAAGAATCCTTGATTCTATTCAGATATTGGAAGTGTGAAGTATTGAGGGGATGCATGTTAATTGGGCTTCCTTTTTCCCATGACTGCTATAAGTGCAAACATATGACACAGCCATGGCAATACAAAAAGTCTGCTGTTGCAGGTGTTCATGGCAATGTGTAAGTTTTCGTTGAGACAGAGCTTTCTCCTTTCTGACCTTGGACACTGTGCTGAAAGAATAGGATGTTGTAACCACCGTTTCAGTGATGAGGAGGCCCAGAAAATCTGAGTGAGCTGACCCAGAGCGTGGGTACCGTGGAGCCACTGAGTTGTTGAAGATTTTGGAACTGTGAACTGACAAGCCCGTCGACATATGTGGAGATTGAACTGACTGCCATCGACTTGGCTTTGAGGCACCAGCTAGGTGGTTATTAAAATAGTCCAGGTAAAGGTAATATGGGTCTGAAATACACTGGTTATCAACAGAAACAGAAAAGAATAGAATAGACATGAAAGAATAGTAGAGGTAAATTTTGTAGGACTTGGCTGCTAAATAGATGGATATTGGTGTGTGTGGACGGGGGATGGAAAGGAAGCATCAGCCATGACACAGTTAATTGCCTGCCTGGGTAATTAGAAGAACAGTGGTGCCAGAAACACTGCACATGTAATAGGTTTGGGAGGGAAGATGATGGATTAAATTTGGACATATGGAGTGAAGGAGATAACCTAAAACACATGGTGCGTGGTTGGTACTCAATAAATGTCTGTTGTGATATAGGACAAAATTAATCTGATATCCTTAGGGTTTGCTTCCTTCACGCTTTCACTAAAATGTTGCCTTCTTATGGAAGCCTTTTTTGATCACTCTATCTAAAATTATAATATTCATGCTTCACTTCTTAACATTCGTCCAAAATGTCTTAATAAGTCCTATGTCATTTGTACGCTCTTTTTTTTTTTCTTACCTGAGCACTTATCTAATGAACTATATATATGTTTACTTACTTGTTTTCCTGATAGAAAGTAAGCTCAATAATGGAACTTTTTATCTGTTTTGTTCACTGCTGTAACTCCAGCACCCAGACCAAAACCTGACACTTAGTTGATAATAAATACGTATTAAAGGAGTGAATAAATTCTCAGAGCATGAGAGTCAGGCCTGCAAAAATATTTGTCCATCATATGCCTAAAGGTAGCAATTGAAGCCTCAGGACTAGATGAATGTATGGTAATTGAACACTGAACTCACAAAGATAACACCAGGTATTTATTGAGTAACAGGATCGTCTTAAACATTTTATTATATACAGCTGAGCAGTTAACCCTTATAAAAATTTTATGGGTAGACAGTTATCTCTCCCACTTTATAGGTAGAGAAGCTGAGGTTCAGAGAGGTCAGTAACTCAACTAAGGTTAAAAAATTAGTGAAGAATCTAGTCCTTTAAGTAAAAGACCAAGATAAGCTCTTATGCAGAACTTTTAACAAATTTTATCTAATGGATGGAATTTTAAATTATGTTCAGTCATGGTGTGTAGTTTTCAAGGAAAATGATCCAGAGTTGTTCTTGCTTTCTGGCTTTGTATAAAGCAGAAGTCACTCCTTTCTTAAACTTTCAAGAAAAATAATCCCTGACTTTAAAATCAGAAGCTCATTCAGATAACTATACATCCTTGTAAACATCTCTTCTAGTGTCTGAATAAAGCAAGAGTAAAAATTGATCAAATGAAAAAACATTAAAGTTAAAAACAAAATCAATTTGCCTATTGAAAAGGCAAAGCATTTTTAGCCCCATTGGTTTTCTGGCTGGAACTATAGCGAAGTGATATTGGGGGACCTTATAAAATGCATAACACTAGCTGTGTAGGAGAGATTGTACTTTTCTTAAAGTCAGTGTGTTGGCTGTAAGTTAAAGTTACATGATGTTGAAGGCGAGTCAGCACATCTTTTTCCTTAATGCTTCAGAGATGTTCTTCACAAGAAAATGACCACACACTTATTTCATTTAAAACAGACTCAGCCTAAGGATGGTTTTCCTCCTTCTATGAAAAAGCAGGCTATCAGTGAAGATAAGGACTCTTGGCTTTGCAATACAGTTTTACATTTCGTTCATGGGTATGAGATGGAAAAACAAGGTGAAATGATTCTTTTATTGGTATTCAATTAAAAAATACCATGACTATGCCATTAGTTTGTATAAATCCTAGAAATATGTTTCAAACGAGAGTGTATTATGTTGAGGAAAAGACAGAAGTATATAACCTTGGGCAGATCGTTTAACTTCTCTCTACTTTTACATTTACAAGCAGTAATACAAAGAGACAGGATTATATGATCTCCAAGGTCCCGTCCAGATGGATTTAACACACTATGATTATTTGAGAGGCAATTTAGTGTAGTAGTAAGCAGCCTGGGCTCTGGAACCAGCCTGCCTATGTTTAGATCCTGCTTCACTTCACTTTCTAGTCATATGACATGATGTGGGTACACTGTAACCCTTTAAACCTCAGGCTCCTTTTTGTCAAGATGAGGATAGCAACCCTTGTACGATCTTTTTGAGCATTAAACATAATCATCATTGTAAACTATTTAGCATTGGATTCAGTAAGGAATCAATAAACAGTATTGTGAACAACTGCTGTTTATAACTTAAAACTTTTTTTACCCTCTAACAACAACAAAAATTTTTCTTTTTAATTTATTTATTTTTGACTGCATTGGGTCTTCGTTGCTGTGCACAGGCTTTCTCTAGTTGTGGAGAGTGGGGGCCACTCTTCGTTGTGATGCGTGGGCTTCTCATTGCGGTGGCTTCTCTTGTTACGGAGCACGGGCACTAGGGTGCGTGAGCTTCAGTAGTTGTGGCGCACAGGCTTAGTTGCTCTGCAGCATGTGGGATCTTCCCAGACTAGGGCTGGAACTCATGGCCCCTGCACAGTGGGCAGATTCTTAACCACTGAGCCACCAGGGAAGCTCCAACAAAAACTTTCTTAAGAATACAGGATGGTATGATTTTTCTTGGTCAAACTCTAACATATTTACACTGTTTTAAAAATCTATTTAGGGTTTCCTTGGTGGCGCAGTGGTTGAGAGTCCGCCTGCCGATGCAGGGGACGCGGGTCCGTGCCCTGTCCGGGAAGGTCCCACATGCTGCAGAGCAGCTGGGTCCGTGAGCCATGGTCGCTGAGCCTGCGTATCCGGAGCCTGTGCTCCACAACGGGAGAAGCCACAACAGTGAGAGACCCGTGTACTGCAAAAAAAAAAAAAAAAAAAAAAAATCTATTTAACTATTACACTAATATTGGAAGTATAAAAAAAAAGGCAAAACATTAATTTCATTTATACAGTCCCGAACAATTGGCTTGATTGCTTTCACTCCCTCCACCATCCCCACCTCAGGAGAATAGTTGTTAAGATTCGAGGCTTATTTATTTTTATTTTATTTTATTTTTTTATTTTATTTATTTTTTTATACAGCAGGTTCTTATTAGTCATCAGTTTTATACACATCGGTGTATATCCCAATCGCCCAATTCAGCACACCACCATCCCCACCCACCCGCGGCTTTCCCCCCTTGGTGTCCATACGTTTGTTCTCTACATCTGTGTTTCAACTTCTGCCCTGCAAACTGGTTCATCTGTACCATTTTTCTATGTTACACATAAGTGCATTAATATATGATATTTGTTTTTCTCTTTCTGACTTACATCACTCTGTATGACAGTCTCTAGATCCATCCACGTCTCAACAAATGACCCAATTTCGTTCCTTCTTATGGCTGAGTAATATTCCATTGTATATATGTACCACAGCTTCTTTATCCATTCGTCTGTCCATGGGCATTTAGGTTGCTTCCATGACCTGGCTATTGTAAATAGTGCTTCAATGAACATTGGGGTGCATGTGTCTTTTTGAATTATGGTTTTCTCAGGGTATATGCCCAGTAGTGGGATTGCTTGATCATATGGTAATTCTATTTTTAGTTTTTTAAGGAACCTCCGTGTTGTTCTCCATAGTGGCTGTATCAATTTACATTCCCACCAACAGTGTATGAGGGTTGCCTTTTCTCCACACCCTCTCCAGCATTTATTGTTTGTAGATTTTTTGATGATGGCCATTCTGACTGGTGTGAGATGATATCACATTGTAGTTTTGATATGCATTTCTCTGATGATAAATGATGTTGAGCATTCTTTCAAGTGTTTGTCGGCAATCTGTATATCTTCTTTGGAGAAATGTCTATTTAGGTATTCTGTCCATTTTTGGATTGGGTTGTTTGTTTTTCTGGTATTGAGCTGCATGAGCTGCTAGTAAATTTTGGACATTAATCCTTTGTCAGTAGCTTCATTTGCAAATATTTTCTCCCATTCTGAGGGTTGTCTTTTTGTCTTGTTTATGGTTTCCTTTGCTGTGCAAAAGCTTTTAAGTTTCCTTAGGTCCCATTTGTTTATTTTTGTTTTTATTTCCATTACGCTAGGAGGTGGATCAAAAAAGATCTTGCTGTGATTTATGTCAGAGTGTTCTTCCTATGATTTCCTCTAAGAGTTTTTTGTGTCTGGTCTTACATTTAGGTCTCTAATCCATTTTGAGTTTATTTTTGTGTATGGTGTTAGGGCATGTTCTAATTTCATTCTTTTACATGTAGCTGTCCAGTTTTCCCAGCACCACTTATTGAAGAGACTGTCTTTTCTCCATTGTATATCCTTGCTTCCTTTGTCATAGATTAGTTGACCATAGGTGCGTGGGTTTATCTCTAGGCTTTCTCTCTTGTTCCATTGATCTATGTTTCTGTTTTTGTGCCACCATATTGTCTTGATTACTGTAGCTTTGTAGTATAGTCAGAAGTCAGGGAGCCTGATTCCTCCAGCTCCATTTTTCTTTCTCAAGATTGCTTTGGCTATTCGGGGTCTTTTGTGTCTCCATACAAATTTTAAGATTTTTTGTTCTAGTTCCATAAAAAATGCCATTGGTAATTTGATAGGGATTGCATTGAATCTGTAGATTGCTTTGCGTAGTATAGTCATTTTTACAATATTGATTCTTCCAATCCAAGAACATGGTATACCTCTCCATCTGTTGGTATCATCTTTAATTTCTTTCATCAGTGTCATATAGTTTTCTGCATGCAGGTCTTTCGTCTCCCTAGGTAGGTTTATTCCTAGGTATTTTATTCTTTTTGTTGCAATGGTAAATGGGAATATTTTCTTAATTTCTCTTTCATATTTTTCATCATTATTGTATTGGAATGCAAGAGATTTCTGTGCATTAATTTTGTATCCTGCAACTTTACCAAATTCATTGATTAGCTCTAGTAGTTTCCTGGTGGCATCTTTAGGATTCTCTGTGTATAGTATCATGTCATCTGCAAACAGTGACAGTTTTACTTCTTCTTTTCCTATTTGTATTCCTTTTATTTCTTTTTCTTCTCTGATTTCTGTGGCTAGGACTTCCAAAACTATGTTGAATAATAGTGGTGAGAGTGGATATCCTTGTCTTTTTCCTGATCTTAGTGGAAATGCTTTCAGTTTTTCACCATTGAGAACGATGTTTGCTGTGGGTTTGTCATATATGGCATTTATTTTGTTGAAGTAGCTTCCCTCTATGCCCACTTTCTGGAGAGTTTTTATCATAAATCGGTGTTGAATTTTGTCAAAAGCTTTTTCTGCATCTATTGAGATGATCATATGGTTTTTCTCCTTCAGTTTGTTAATATGGTGTACCACATTGATTGATTTGCGTATATTGAAGAATCTTTGCATCCCTGGGATAAATCCCACTTGATCATGGTGTACAATCCTTTTAATATGTTGTTTGATTCTGTTTGCTGGTATTTTGTTGAGGACTTTTGCATCTATATTCATCAGTGATATTGGTCTGTAATTTTCTCTTTTGTAGTATCTTTGTCTGGTTTTGGTATCAGGATGATGGTGGCCTCATAGAATGAGTTTGGGAGTGTTCCTTCCTCTGCAATTTTTTGGAAGAGTTTGAGAAGGATGAGTGTTAGCTCTTCTCTAAATGTGTGATAGAATTTACCTGTGAAGCCATCTGGTCCCGGACTTTTGTTTGCTGGAAGATTTTAATTACAGTTTCAATTTCATTACTTGTGATTGGTCTGTTCATATTTTCTATTTCTTCCTGGTTCAGTCTTGGAAGGTTATACCTTTCTAAGAATTTGTCCACTTCTTCCAGGTTGTCCATTTTTATTGGCATAGAGTTGCTTGTAGTAGTCTCTTAGGATGCTGTGTATTTTTGCGGTGTCTGCTTTAACTTCTCATTTTTCATTTCTAATTTTATTGATTTGAGTCCTCTCCCTCTTTTTCTTGATGAGTCTGGCTAATGGTTTATCAATTTTGTTTATCTTCTCAAAGAACCAGCTTTTAGTTTTATTGATCTTTGCTATTGTTTTCTTTGTTTCTATTTCCTTTATTTCTGCTCTGATCTTTATGATTTCTTTCCTTCTGCTAACTTTGGGTTTTGTTTGTTCTTCTTTCTCTAGTTCCTTTAGTTGTAAGGTTAGATTGTTTATTTGAGATTTTTCTTGTTTCTTGAGGTAGGCTTGTATAGCTATAAACTTCCCTCTTACAACTGCTTTTGCTGCATCCCATAGGTTTTGGATTGTCGTGTTTTCATTGTCATTTGTCTCTAGGTATTTTTTGATTTCCTCTTTGATTTCTTCAGTGATCCCTTCGTTATTTAGTAACATATTTTTTAGCCTCCATATGTTTGTGTTTTTTACGTTTTTTTCCCTGTAATTCATTTCTAATCTCATAGCATTGTGGTCAGAAAAGATGCTTGATATGATTTCAATTTTCTTAAATTTACTGAGTCTTGATTTGTGACCCAAGATGTGATCTATCCTGGAGAATGTTCCGTGTACACTTGAGAAGAAAGTGTAATCTGCTGTTTTGGGATGGAATGTCCTATAAATATCAATTAAATCTATCTGGTCTATTGTGTCATTTAAAGCTTCTGTTTCCTTATTTATTTTCATTTTGGGTGATCTGTCTATTGGTGTAAGTGGGGTGGTAAAGTCCCCCACTATTACTGTGTTACTGTCAATTTTCTCTTTTATAGCTGTTAGCAGTTGCCTTATGTATTGAGGTGCTCCTGTGTTGGGTGCATATATATTTATAATTGTTATATCTTCTTGGATTGATCCCTTGATCATTATGTAGTGTCGTTCCTTGTCTCTTGTAACATCCTTTATTTTAAAGTGAATTTTATCTGGTATGAGTATTGCTACTCCACCTTTGTTTTGATTTCCTTTTGCATGGAATATCTTTTTCCATCCCCTCACTTTCAGTCTGTATGTGTCCCTAGGTCTGAAGTGGGTCTCTTGTAGACAGCATATATATGGGTCTTGTTTTTGTATCCATTCAGCAAGTCTGTGTCTTTTGGTTTTAGTATTTAATCCATTCATGTTTAAGGTAATTATCAATATGTATGTTCCTATGACCATTTTCTTAATTGTTTTGGGTTCGTTTTTGTAGGTCCTTTTCTTCTCTTGTGTTTCCCACTTAGAGAAGTTCCTTTAGCATTTTTTATAGAGCTGGTTTGGTGGTGCTGAATACTCTTAGCTTTTGCTTGCCTTTAAAGCTTTTGATTTCTCCATCGAATCTGAATGAGATCCTTGCCGGGTAGAGTAATCTTGGTTGTAGGAGCTTCCCTTTCATCACTTTAAGTATATTATGCCACTCCCTTCTGCCTTGTAGAGTTTCTGCTGAGAAATCAGCTGTTAACCTTATGGGAGTTCTCTTGTATGTTATTTGTCATTTTTCCCTTGCTGCTTTCAATAATTTTTCTTTGTCTTTAGTTTTTGCCAATTTGATTACTATGTATCTCGGTGTGTTTCTCCTTGGGTTTATCCTGTATGGGAGTCACTGCACTTCCTAGACTTGGGTGGCTATTTCCTTTCCCATGTTAGGGAAATTTTTGACTATAATCTCTTCGAATATTTTCTCTGGTCTTTTCTCTCTCTCTTCTCCTTCTGGGACCCCTATAATGTGAATGTTGTTGTGTTTAATGTTGTCCCAGAGGTCTTTTAGGCTGTCTTTATTTCTTTTCATTCTTTTTTCTTTATTCTGTTCCACAGCAGTGAATTCCACCATTCTGTCTTCCAGGTCAATTATCCGTTCTTCTGCTTCAGTTATTCTGCTATTGATTCCTTCTAGTGTAGTTTTCATTTCAGTTATTGTTCATCTCTCTTTGTTTGTTCTTTAATTCTTCTAGGTCTTTGTCGAACATTTCTTGCATCCTCAATCTTTGCCTCCCTTCTTTTTCCAAGGTCCTGGATCATCTTAACCATCATTATTCTGAATTTTTTTTCTGGAAGGTTGCCTATCTCCACTTCATTTAGTTGTTTTTCTTGGGTTTTATCTTGTTCCTTCATCTGGTATATAGCCCTCTGCCTTTTCATCTTGTCTATCTTTCTGTGAATGTGGGTTTTGTTCCAGAGGCTGCAGGATTGTATTTCTTCTTGCTTCTGCTGTCTGCCCTCTGGTGGATGAGACTATCTTAGAGGCTTGTGTAAGTTTCCTGATGGGAGGGACTGGTGGTAGGTAGAGCTGACTGTTGCTCTTGTGGGGCAGAGCTCAATAAAACTTTAATTCTCTTGACTGCTGATGGGTGGGGCTGGGTTCCCTCCCTGTTGGTTGTTTGGCATCAGGCAACCCAACTCTGCAGCCTACCTGGGCTGTTTGGTGGGGCTAATGACAGACTCTGGTAGGGTTCACACCAAGGAGTGCTTCCCAGAACTTCTGCTTCCAGTGTCCTTGTCCCCATGGTGAGCCATAGCCACCCTCTGCCTCTGCAGGAGACCCTCCAACACTAGCAGGTAGGTCTGGTTCAGTCTCCTATGGAGTCACTGCTCCTTCCCTCTGGGTCCTGATGCACACACTAGTTTGTGTGTGCCCTCCAAGCATGAAGTCTCTGTTTCCCCCAGTCCTGTCAAAGTCCTGCAATCAAATCCCACTAGGCTTCAAAGTTTGATTCTCTAGGAATTCCTCCTCCCGTCGCTGGACCCCCAGGTTGGGAAGTTGAGGCTTATTTAAACAGATGCTTTGGAGACGTAAGAAGAATTTCTGAGATAAGCTAGGACACATCTTACAGGTCACCAACAATGAGAGAACGAGTGACATTCCTCCAAATCACAGTATCAGCAATAAATTGTAATATAGGCAAGAGAAACACTTTTGAGATACAAGTTTTTAAGTAAGAAATTCAAAGAAAACTGAGGTTAATGACAATAGTTATTATGTATCTTTCACACACCCTCATATAATAGATGTTCAAATTCTCCTTATATGGATGAGAACGTGGAGACTCAGATAGGTTAAGGAACTTGCTGAAGGCCACACAGGAGTAAATGGCAGCACCAAAATTTAAGGCAGTCTGACTTCAGCATCTGCTCTGAGCTCTTAATTAGACGGCTTTTAAGCACAAGAGACCCTCGTTCAGGTTTGTTTTACACAGTCTATGCTGTTTCAAGACATGAAGCTGCCTCATTATATAAATCTATCCATATACTTGTCCATCCATCCATCCATCTATCAAAGCATGTCTTTGTCTATTAAAATATGATCAGCAGGATTTGAACTCTTGGTTCAAGGCTGATTAGTAAAGTGAGAATGATTTGTTAGACTCTGACTGATATAGTGTGATCAACACACATGTGATTTAGGTACAATTCAATGGCAAATTGAGCATCTGCCCTGGTGGGCCTTTTTGTTAGGCAGTTAGAATTCTCTTCTTGTGAAAGGAATTTGCTAACAGAATGAGTTTTACTAGTTTGTTCCACTTTCCTCTTTTAAAAAGAAAAAAAAGTTTTCTTTTTTAAAAACATATTTTGAGATTTGAAAATAAGAACTGATAAATGTTTCTTATTTAAAGTCTACAATGAATCTTAGAATTCCATCTAAAATATTAAAAACAGTATCTCAAATACAGTTTTAAGTATAATTCCTCAAATCTAAAATTAGGTCACTACAAGTAGTCAAAGATTGAGCTAAAAAAGACATTCATTTCCTTGCCCTTTCACCCTCCTCCTCATCCCTCCATGGGAAAAAAAAAAATTCACTAATATGTTGCACATTGCACATCTCTTTTCCTTTCACTAGTCCCTATATTTGTAGGCATCATATGGAAAATCAACTCCTGCTTTATTCTTGTAAGCTTGGTTTTATCTTCCTAAATATATCCTTCTTGTCAGAAGCCAATCAAGCATTTTGTTCTCCCTGTTTATAAATTGTTCTACTTTATACTTTTGGTTCTGATTATCTCTGTTTCTTTTCTCGCCTTTGTCGTAGGCACTGTGGAACTGGAGATCTGGAAGCCCCACTAGCTGTCCTCTCAACTTTTTGATCCTCAGGTAAGTCAACCTAACTCATGTTAGCTGTGAAGAGGAGGCAAGGAGAGTGACACAGCCAGCACTCAAGAGAGCTGACCAGAGGCCCTGAAGGAGATGGCTTATCCTACTTTTCACTGGGTGAAGCATGGATGAGTGGGTGAACTCACCTGCAGCTGCGTTTCCAGGGCCACGCTGTTGCAAGGCCTTTGAGGATAAGCAGGTTAGAAGCTTGGTCATGTCTTAGTCATGGGTTTAGTCAATGGGCTGCTCTAACAAAAATACCATAAACTGGGTGGCTTATAACAACAGAAATTTATTTCTCACAGCTCTGGAGGCTGGGAAGTCCCACATCATGGCCGCAGCAGATTTGGTAGCTGGTGAGAGCCACTTTCTCATGGACGGCCGTCTTTTTGCTGTAATGTCACATAGCAGAAGGGGTGCACTAGCTCTCTATGGTCTCTGATTAGGACACTAATCCCATTCTTGAGGGCTTCACCCTTATGATCTAATCATTTCCAAAGACCTCTTAACACCATCATCACCTTGGGGTTTCAACATATGAATTTTGCAGGGGGATGCAAACATTCAGACTATAGCAGTCAGTTATCATTTGCCAACCTGTGTCTCTGCCTTGTTTAACAACTCAGTTTCTCCACTATTTGTGATCAAGAGTCTTTCTCACTCCAAATCTATCTTTTCTCACTGATGTTGGATTCATCAGTTATGGTACGATGTTATGCTGCAGCAACAAACAACCTTTACATCTCAGTGGCTTAAAACAACAGAGATCTATTTCTTATTCATGCTACGTGTCACCCAAGGACCCAGGATGACGAAGCAGGCGCCTACTTGAACAGTGCCAGTTACTGTGCCAGAAAGAGGAAAGAACACTGCAGAGTCGTGTATTGGCAATCAAATATTCAGCCCCAGGTCAGGGTCTTGAACTAGTTACATGAGCTTCCCCAACTTCAAGGGAGCCAAAAGTACAATCTGTAATGTAGACCTATTTCCCTTACTCTGGAGGTGGGAAATCAGAAATGTTCAGTGAGCAGCAGGGCAGTAATTTTATCTTTTAATTAAACAAATAGAGGATAGCAGTTCTTCAGGGTTTTTTTCCCCCCTTTGGTCTCTTTCTAATTTATTGTCTCTTAATTAAAATATCCTAATATCTTTCTATTTTCCATTACTTAGTTTGCCCTTTCTTTCCAGTCTCATGTTATTTTCAGTAAATATTTTATGTCCTTTTGCCCAGCAATCTAACTTTTTGCTGCCCAGTGTCTATTCTCATTCCTCAGCCCCAAATCCATTTTCTTTATTAGATTCCTCTGAACTCCTGCAGCTCTTTTTGTCTGTACCACACAACTTAACCTTTAATTATTTGCCTACTGGGCATTGCAATTGGTTCTGCCTTTTGTCAGCTGAAACAGAACATAACTTTCTCTCACCACCTCCCTCCCCTACTCCAAATTGACTCTACCTCCCAACCCCTATTTCCAAAGTTGTTCCATTATTCTTCCCAGCACTCAGCCTCAAAATCTTCATTTCTCTCTGACTCTTTTTCTAATGTCTTGCTTCTTATAATTGTGCAGTTGCCAAATGCTTCCCCATGCACCCATTGTGCTCGTGTGGATCAAATGACATAGTGAAAGTGAGAAGCATGTTGCAGGCTCTACGTCAAGGGGATAGTGCTATCTCTTCCTTTAACTACTTTTCATTCCCTCCTTCATTTATTTATTCATCATTCATTTATGCATGCACTTATACTGGACCTAAGTGCTTCCTTGGAACTGTGCTTGTTACCGAGGGAGCCACAAATTAAATATAAGTCTCTGCTTTCCAGGAGGCTACTTTCTGGTTGAGGAAATCTCGTATCCATATTTCTGGGGTAACTAGGTACTGATAGGATTGAAACGAGGGAAAATGCTCTGAGATCTGGAGAAGGGGGCAATGATGATGTTCTGGAAGGGTCTAGTAAGCCTCCAGCAGATGGCAGATGACTAAATCAATTACTCGCAGATGAAAACATCTGGAGGCCTCTCAGCATACTTAGAATAAAAACAGCTCACTCCATTAAAGGTTACTAGAATCTTCATGATCAAGGACCTTTTCAATTTCATCTAAGGCTTTCTTATTTTCTGGGCTCTAGCCACACTAATCTTCTGCCAGTTCCTTCAGCACACCAAGCTTGTCAGCATTATTGTGTCTTTGGACCAGAGGTTCTCTTTGCTCAGAATTCCTTTTCTACAGATCTTTGTATGGCTGGTCCTTGCTTGCTGTTTGACTCCAACGGCAATCCTCAGAGAGGCATTTCCTAAATACCCGATCTTAAATAGCATCCCCCTTTCCCAGGACGTTGTTGTTCAGAACTCTTGTATTTAAAAAAAAAAAAAACTTATCTGGAAGCATCTTACTTGCTCACTTGTTTATTTCTATATCACCTATCTCCCCCTCCTCTTCTCAGGATGTCTATGTCACCACCTTGAACCAGAACCTCCCCAGAATGTAAGCTGTTTGCAGGTGTGGACCTGGTCTGTGTTATACACTGTATCGCCAAGGCTGAGACAGAGCGTGACGCATCACATGTACTAACTAAATATACACTGCTACTGTACAGCTTCCTTGGCTCCAATCTTTCTCTCTTTTAGCGACAATTATCAAACTTCATTACTGGGTTCTTTCTCCTTAATGCTCCTTTGACTGTGTAACGTGTTCTGGCCAGAAGGACCTATGTAGAAGGGAGGAATGCCACTTCCAAGACTGGCCGATAAAAACTCCCATGTATGATCATTCCTTCTCTTTTGTTTTTTATTAAGTAAATGAATAGGACCTTAATGATTTAGGGAATGTCAGGCCCATGATATGGAAAGAGATATGGTTCCTAACAAACCATGTGTAAGATTATCTGATTAGGAACACTTGCCTTGAACTGTGATGAGAACAAGAAATAAATGTGTGTGTGTGTGTGTGTGTGTGTGTGCGCGCGTGCGTGCGCGCGCATGTGTAATACCTCTGAAAATTTAGCATTTATCTGTTTTAACATTTAGTGTTACTTATCCTAATGTACTTGACAACTAAGTCTTCAATCATTTGGTTACAGGTACCTTTCTAGCTCTTCAGGTACTACACACATTCTCAGTCATAAGCTATTCCTTTCTTTAACTACCTTAATTCTACCTTAATATCTTCCCTCTAGTGTTAAACAAAGAAAGTGCATGGACCTTGGAATTATCTTAGAAAAATCTGAGGTTGAATTCAAGAATTGCCCCTACCTAGCAACATACACTTGTCATGTTATTAACCTCCCCAAAACCAGTTCCATCCTGTGTATAAATGGAGGAAAATAATACCTAGCTCACCACACTGTTGTGAAGAATGAAATAAGATGGTGTACTTGACTTCCATGCTAATTAAACATGCCTTTCTTTATCTGTTTCCCCTTCTCTATACCTGTAAAACTCCTCTGAGTCTTGTAAGTTCTCCACTGTTCCCCAAGTTGGCCTCTGGGTTCAAAGCTTGACTTTGACCCTTGCTAGACAAGTAAACTTAGACAAGTTACTTAACACCTTTGTGCCTAAGTTCCATCCTATTTAAACCTGGAATCATCCTAGTACCTAACTTTTAGTGTTCCAGTTAATGTTAAATGAATTAATGAATGCAAAACCCTTGGAGGAGAGCAGGGCACAAAGTAAGTGTTCACTAGTGCTTAGTGGTTATTTTTAAATTATTCTTTCAAAACTTTCGAACCTAATTATCCCAGCTCATGCTGACACTGCTCTTCTCTATAGTTAAGATACTTGTGTCCATTGTATTACTTCCCATTAAAAAGAAAATCTTCTTGACTAGTAACTTTGCAGGCTATAGTTTTCAATAGCCATAGTTCTCTACAATGACCCTAACAGCCAACGTTAGGCAGCACAAATAAAATTAAACTAAATTCCGTTTTAAAAAATGCATGCTGCAACCAAAAGACATAGACTGGCTGAATGGATACAAAAACAAGACCTGTATATATGCTGGCTAAAAGAGACCCACTTCAGACCTAGGGACACATACAGACTGAAAGTGAGGGGATGGAAAAAGATATTCCGTGCAAATGGAAATCAAAAGGAAGCTGGAGTAGCAATTCTCATATCAGACAAAATAGACTTTAAAACAAAGACTACTACAAGAGACAAAGAAGGACACTACATAATGATCAAGGGATCAATCCAAGAAAATATAACAATTGTAAATATTTATGCACCCAACATAGGAGCACCTCAACACACAAGGCAAATACTAACAGCCATAAAAGGGGAAATCGAGGGTAACACAATCATAGTAGCGGACTTTAACACCCCACTTTCACCCATGGACAGATCATCCAAAATGAAAATAAATAAAGAAACACAAGCTTTAAATGATACATTAAACAAGATGGACTTAATTGATATTTATAGGACAGTCCATCCAAAAACAACAGAATACACTTTCTTCTCAAGTGTTCATGGAACATTCTCCAGGATAGATCATATCTTGGGTTGCAAGTCAAGCCTTGGTAAATTTAAGAAAATTGAAATCGTACCAAGTATCTTTTCTGAGCACAATGCTATGAGACTAGATATCAATTACAGGAAAAAATCTGTAAAAATACAAACGCATGGAGGCTAAACAATACACTACTTAATAATGAAGGGATCACTGAAAAAATCGAAGAGGAAATCAAAAAATACCTAGAAACAAATGACAATGAAAACACGATGACCCAAAACCTACGGGATGCAGCAAAAGTGGTTCTAAGAGGGACGTTCATAGCAATACAATCCTACCTCAAGAAACAAGAAACATCTCAAATAAACAACCTAACCTTACACCTAAAGCAATTAGAGAAAGAAGAACAAAAAACCCCCAAAGTTAGCAGAAGGAAAGAAATTGTAAAAATCAGATCAGAAATAAATGAAAAAGAAATGAAGTAAATGATAGCAAAATTAATAAAACTAAAAACTGGTTCTTTGAGAAGATAAACAAAATTGATAAACCATTAGCCAGACTCATCAAGAAAAAAAGGGAGAAGACTCAAATCAATAGAATTAGCAATTAAAAAGGGGAAGTAACAACTGACACTGCAGAAATACAAAGGATCATGTGAGATTACTACAAGCGACTATTTGCCAATAAAATGGACAACCTGGAAGAAATGGACAAATTATGAGAAATACACAACCTTCCGAGACTGAACCAGGAAGAAATAGAAAATATGAACCAATCACAAGCACTGAAATTGAAACTGTGATTAAAAATTTTCCAGCAAACAAAAGCCAAGGACCAGATGGCTTCATAGGCAAATTATATCAAACATTTAGAGAAGAGCTAACACCTATCATTCTCAAACTCTTCCAAAATATAGCAGAGGGAGGAACACTCCCAAACTCACTGTACGAGGCCACCATCACCCTGATACCAAAACCAGACAAAGATGTCACAAAAAAAGAAAACTACAGGCCAATATCACTGATGAACATAGATGCAAAAATCCTCAACAAAATACTAGCAAACACAATCCAGCAGCACATTAAAAGGATCAGACACCATGATCAAATGGGGTTTATCCCAGGAATGCAAGGATTCTTCAATACATGCAAATCAATCAAAGTGATACACCATATTAACAAATAGAAGGAGAAATCCATATGATCATCTCAATAGATGCAGAGAAAGCTTTTGAAAAAATTCAACACCCATTTATGATAAAAACCCTCCAGAATGTAGACACAGAGGGAACTTTCCTCAACATAATAAAGGCCATATATGACATACCCACAGCCAACATCATCCTCAATGGTGAAAAACTGAAAGCATTTCCACTAAGATCAGGAAAAAGACAAGGTTGCCCACTCTCACCTGTATTATTCAACATAATTTTGGAACTTTTAGCCACAGCAATCAGAGAAGAAAAAGAAATAAAAGGAATCCAAATTGGAAAAGAAGAAGTAAAGCTGTCAATGTTTGCAGATGACATGATTCTATACATAGAGAATCCTAAAGATGCTACCAGAAAACTACTAGAGCTAATCAATGAATTTGGTAAAGTAGCAGGACACAAAATTAATGCACAGAAATCTCTTCCATTCCTATATACTAATGATGAAAAATCGAAAGTGAAATTAAGAAAACACTCTCATTTACCATTGCAACAAAAAAAATAAAATACCTATGAATAAACCTACCTAAGGAGACAAAAGACCTGTATGCAGAAAATTATAAGACACTGATGAAAGAAATTAAAGATGATACAAATAGATGGAGAGATATACCATGTTCTTGCATTGGAAGAATCAACATTGTGAAAATGACTATACTACGCAAAGCAATCTACAGATTCAATGCAATCCTATCAAACTACCACTGGCAGTTTTCACAGAACTAGAACAAAAAGTTTCACAATTTGTATGGAAACACAAAAGACCCCGAATAGCCAAAGCAACCTTGAGAAAGAAAAACGGAGCTGGAGGAATCAGGCTCCCTGAATTCAGACTATACTACAAAGCTACAGTAATCAAGACAGTAGGGTACTGGCACAAAAACAGAAATATAGATCAATGGAACAGGAGAGAAAGCCCAGAGATAAACCGACGCACATATGGTCACCTTACCTTTGATAAAGGAGGCAAGAATATACAATGGAGAAAAGACAGCCTCTTCAATAAGTAGTGCCGGGAAAACTGGACAGCTACATGTAAAAGAATGAAATTAGAACACTCCCTAACACCAAACACAAAAATAAACTCAAAATGGATTAAAGACATAAATGTAAGGCCAGACACTATCAAACTCTTAGAGGAAAACAGGCAGAACACTCTATGACATAAATCACAGCAAGATCCTTTTTGACCCACCTCCTAGAGAAATGGAAATAAAAACAAAAATAAACACATGGGACCTAATGAAACTTAAAAGCTTTTGCACAGCAAAGGAAACCATAAACAAGACGAAAATACAACCCTCAGAATAGGAGAAAATATTTGCAAATGAAGCAACTGACAAAGGATTAATCTCCAAAATTTACATGCAGCTCAGTATCCAAAAAAACAAACAAACCAATCCAAAAATGGGCGGAAGACCCAAATAGACATTTCTCCAAGGAAGATATACAGATTTCCAAGAAACACATGAAAGAATGCTTAACATCATTTATCATCAGAGAAATGCATATCAAAGCTACAATGCGATATCATCTCACACTGGTCAGAATGGCCATCATCAAAAAATCTACAAACAATAAATGCTGGAGAGGGTGTGGAGAAAAGGGAACCCTCATACACTGTTGGTGGGAATGTAAATTGATACAGCCACTATGGAGAACAGTATGGAGGTTTCTTAAAAAACTACAAATAGAACTACCATATGACCCAGCAATCCCACTACTGGGCATATACCCTGAGAAAACCATAATTCAAAAACAGTTATGTACCACAATGTTCATTGCAGCTCTATTTACAATAGCCAGGACATGGAAGCAACCTAAGTGTCCATCGACAGATGAATGGATAAAGAAGATGTGGCACATATGTACAATGGAATATTGCTCAGCCATAAAAAGAAACGAAAGTGAGTTATTTGTAGTGAGGTGGATTGACCTAGAGTCTGTCATACAGAGTGAAGTAAGTCAGAAAGAGAAAAACAAATACTGTATGCTAACACATAGATATGGAATCTAAAAAAAAGAAAATATGGTCATGAAGAACCTAGGGGCAAGATGGGAATAAAGACACAGACCTACTAGAGAATGGACTTGAGGATACGGGGAGGGGGAAGGGTAAGCTGGGACAAAGTGAGAGAGTGGTAGTGTATATATGGACATATATACACTACCAAATGTAAAATAGATAGCTAGTGGGAAGCATTCGCATAGCACAGGGAGATCAGCTTGATGCTTTGTGACCAGCTAGAAGGGTGGGATAGGGAGGGTGCTAGGGAGGGAGACGCAAGAGGGAAGAGATATGGGGATATATGTATATGTATAACTGATTCACCTTGTTATAAAGCAGAAACTAACACACCATTGTAAAGCAATTATACTCCAATAAAAACGTTAAAAAAAGAAGAAAAGAAAATGCGAGCCTACTGACCTTGTGCACTGTACTTTATTACAAGGTGTTGTTTCATCCTTAGTGCAAAGATTTTTTTCTCCTTTAACACTGTGGTACAAGATATTAATTTGAAACTATACTTTGATTTGGGACAAACAAAATTTGGGGAAAAAAGGTGCAATCAATGAATAAGTGAGTTAAAAGTCCCAGAAGCTTGATTATACTAATAAAGGGCTACAAATCCCATTATGAAGATATAAAAAATATATAGTCAAATATATCTAGCAAATTATTGGTTTTATATTGATTATCTGAGGAAAAATAGAAAAAGCAGAATTGATAGTAGGAAGTCTTATAAGCAACTGTATATCTCAAGTCACATTTCGTATTCTAAACCCATGATCATAATTGTTAGGCTCTATATTATGATATATTGCTATTGTTTTGCATATTTTTATCTTTGCTTCTCATTTCTACTTATAATCTTTTAACTAAATATGATCAAAGGTAGGATATTTGTCATAAAAATCTGATCAATGATTTCCCACTTGGCATGAACTTGTGTAACAACCACATCTTTTACTCTTAATTAATAGTAAAATAAAGTAATTACAGAAAACAATGATATAAGGAAATGACACTTTATTGTCACAAACCAAGTCATCTGATTTCCAATTTTTTCATAAATGGCTTATAGTAAATCAGAGAATTGTTCAAGAAACACTCTTCTAGGACCATCTGAAGACCTGGCACTCTTCCTTTCTCTGCTGCTTGAACAAATGATTTTTCTCTCAACAACTGCTTAGTTTTGTTATCTGTACTTGGGAACTATAATCCTAGAAACTCATATGAAATATTTTAGGAGTTCTGCCTAATCTCTGCCTGAGATAACAATAATTAAGAGAAAAAGACTAACAGACACATTGGCCATCGATCTTGTTTTAACCCTGCACTGAATCAGATACCATAACAATAACATATCTGGATATCATTATTCAGGTCTTACAGAGAATCACGTCTACAGATATAATCTCACAACTTTAGAATTTTATCATTAATATATTACATTAAGATCCAATATAAGTAATTTTGTATAATTTATAAGGGAGTTATCAAGGATGTTGTATTTTATTTTGTTCAAAATGTTATTAAAGTCATAGAGTATAAATCCTTGTGGAGTTCAGAACTTCTTAAAGTATCTTTTGATGAACTAGTGTCTTTTCTAATTACATCATGAGAATTATTCTTTTTCTTCCTTACCTTGAATCAGGGATACTCAGAAATACGGTTTTAGCATATTCTCTTAGTTTGATTTTTCTTTAAAATTACTTTTTCTATCCTACTTTTCTCCTTTCTTTTCCTCAACATTGTTTTATTATTAAATTCTTGAATTTTTTCTCTTACTTAAATAACTTCATTGTATTTCTACCTTTTGCTACCACTGATTCATATCCTTTGAAGAGCCTCCTGTTTTCTGAGCTTCCTAAAGAGATGATTAGCCAGTATGAAAATCTTATTTCTGCATGAGGGTTAAAATACAGAGTTGTAAATGCTACCTTCTGGACACAATAGACCATCTTTTCTAATTTAAAACTGACAGTGAAAATTTTAGGTTGAAAAGGAAAGAGGAACAGTGCCACTGGGGCCACTGGGGATGCTTGTGAAGTAGGTCTATATAGCTCACAGTAATTCTGTTCCTATCTTAGGTGATGTTTGGATTCAAAAGAACCATGGACATTATCTAGACCAACACCCTTATTTCCTATATTTTACCTATGAGAAAATGGAGTTTATTCTGGCATAAGGATATACATATACATCAATGGAATAAAATGAGAACTCAAAAATAAACCCGCACATACAGGGTCAATTGATTTTCTACAAGGGTGCCAAGAAAATTCAATGGAGAAAGGATAGTTTTTTCAATAAATGGTGTTGAAATAACTGATTATCTACAAGTAAAAAAATGATTCTTGACCCTTTCCTCCCTCCATATAAAAAATTAACTCAAAATGAATCAGAGACCTAAATATAAGAGCCAAAGCTATAAATCCCTTAAGAGAAAATATAGGAGTAAATCTTTGTGACCTTGGGTTAAGCAAAACCTTCCTAGTTGTGACACCAAAAACACAAGTGACGAAAGACAGACAAATTGAAATTCATCAAAATTAAAAACTTTTGTGTTTTGAAAGGTATCGCCACAAAAATGAAAAGACAACTCCACAGAATGGAGAAACTCTTTTCATATCATATATATTTGGTAAGAGGCTTATACCTACAATTAAAAAAAAACTCCTACAACTTAGTGATAAATACCTCAATTTAAAAATGGGTAAAAATCTGAAGAGGTGTTTATCCAAAGACATACAAATGATCAGTAAGCACACTGAAAAGAGACTCAACACAATTAGCCATCTGGAAAATGTTAATCAAAACCACTATCAGAGACCACTTTATACCCACTTGGATTGTATTATTCAAAAAGATGGTAATAATAAGTGTTGGCAAGGATGTGGAGAAATTTGGATCCTCATACATTGCTGCTAGAAATATAAATGGTGCAGCCACTTTGGAAAACTGTCTGGCAGTGCCTCAAAAAGTTAATCATGAGGTTACCATTTAATCTAACAATTCTACTCCTAGGTATATACCAAGAGAAATAAAAACATATGTCCAAAATAAACTTGTACTTACACACATATACAAACACACAAATTTGTATACAGATGTTCATAACAGCATTATTTATCAGAACCCAAAATTGGAAACAACCCAAATGTTCATCAACTAACTGATAAATGCATAAACAAAATGTGGTATATCTACACAATTAAATACTTTTCATCAATCAAAAAATGAAATACTGATACCTGATACAATGAACCTTGAAAATATTCTAAGTGAAAGAAGCCCAGTCACAAAGGACAACCTGTTGAATGATTCCATTTATATGAAATATTGGAATAAGGAAATCTATAGAGACATAAAGTAGATTAGTTGTTGCCTAAGGATGGAGGAGGGAAACTTGGGGAGGAAATGGGGAGGGGCTGCTAAAGTGTACAAGTTTCTTTTTGAAGTGATAAAAATATTATGAAATTGATTGTGTTGATGGGTGCACAAGTTGGTGACTATACTAAAAACAATTGAATTGTATACTTTAAATGAATGAGTTTTATGTGAATTGTACTACAAAATGACTATAAATCTATCTATCATCTAATTATCTATGTAATCTAATTCGTCTATAGGAAGAAAAAAAAACAGAGACCAAGGGAAATGATGTGATTTTATCCAAGATGAGACCTCACTTCTCTGAACCCAGTGGTCTTTCCACTATGTCATACCAACTCTTTTCTCTCTCTCTTTTTAAAATCTCTCTTGGGTAGCTTTGATGAGATAGTGGCATAAATCACTTGAGCCCTTCTCTTTACTACATGTTGATTACCCTTAACCTTTCAGGGGTTTCATGTATTTTTTTTTTTGGCCACGCTGTGCAGCTTGTGGAATCTTAGTTCCCCAACCAGGGATCAAACACATGCCCCATGCAGTGGAAGCATGGAGTCCTAACCACTGGACCGCCAGGGAATTCCCAGGGGCTTCGTGTATTTATCTGTCAAATGAAGATAACATTACCTGCCCTAACTACATCCTAGAGATATCAGAGGATCAAAGGAGAGGAGAAAGTAGGCTGAAAAGAATTAGGTTTTAATATGTTAGAAGGTTTCCCTTTTCATCTGGCTGTCCCTTAATGTCATGTGCATCTCAAAAGGGAAATATTTTCTCCAACAAAAGACAATTGTTAAAAGACTTATGAATTCAGTGTAAAACATACCATAACATATCTCCTAAGCATGTGATAATACACAAAAATGTCAGGTACAGATATACTGATCAATACAGGGCTTCTTTTAATGTATTTCCCCTCCCAAGTCTGACCATCCGATGTCACTGTAATGCAAGCATCTCTGTTGTATTCTCTTTTTCCCAAATCAACAAATCTTTTAGAAGAGGAAAAACATATTCAATTAAAATTAAACTGCATACTTCATTCAAATATAATATTTTTATTTCTTTGTCATAATTGATAATTTGATGTTATATTTGAATGTCTTAAAGTACACATTTATGTACATATCAATGTTTAAACAGAAATACGTCACTAATTTCTGCTAAAGTGAAGATAATATTTTACTTCATTTCTTGCTTTTTCCTCAATTGTTGCACACTTCTCCCTGATATACGTCTTTTAATATCTGCTGATTATAGGCACTTATGACTACTTGGAACCGAGCATTGCTTTTATTACCCTGAATAATACAATTTTGATTATAGAAAGCTCATTTTAGGATGAGTTCAGAGAACAGAGTAAACTATTATGTAAAGACTTTGAAAAGACTGCAATGAATAAAAAAGAGCTGTGGTAAACAAACTTCAGAAGATCACTCGTCCCAAGTGCATAGTCCTGAGTTCTTATGTTTCACTCAGAGCTTAGTAGTGAAGGGATGAATGGACCCACTCCTGATTAATTTTACTTTGCATTGGGGGGAAGCTAGAAAAAACAGATATTTGTTTCCTTTATTTATTTTCTTCTTTATACTATAATAAGCATTTAGTTCTTCAGCAGTATTGATTTTTTCAATTGGATGTTGCATATAATTTTACAATTTGTTCAATCACTTATTAGATATTACACATACTGCTTATAGGGGCATATTTCTGGAACAGACTGATGTGGGCTGCCGAGGACTGCTTGCTGATTTGTTGTTTAGATGAACCAACATATACAGTATATTACTATTTGGGAGTAAACCAGTGAAGGCCAGGAATGGTTTCTACCCAATTTAAAACACCTGTGGGAGGACAGTTTCTCAGTAAATAATGCTTATACCTCAGAAAGCTATTTATTATGGATGCTCTGGATGCAGACAAAGGAAGTGTTTTCAGTACACATACTGTCTAACCTCTTGGAGTTAACCAAGAAAAATGTCTAAGGTAGACTTAGAGAGGATTTAGGTTTTGGTAAATTCTTTAGATCACAAATGTTAGGACACTGCCCTCAACTCCATGTGTCTTGAGAAAGGCAAAAATTTTGAAAGAATAATTAGAATTTGGGCCCACAGAAATTATGTTCAAATCTAAATATATTACTCATAAATTTGTTTAGCATTTGTAACAATCTCCAAGCACAACCTCAAGGTTAAGTAAAATTTTCAAGAGAGAGGCTTTGTTGATATATAAAATATGATTCGACTCATCAAAAATACATACACACACATGTGCATGTACACACACACATAGGAGGAAAACACACCTCAAAATTTTATGGTAATTATCTTGGAATGGTGGGGTGACATTGTAATATTTCTAGGCTTTTGAAATTTCTATGATAAACATGTGCAACTTTTATAATCAGAAAAAGCCACAGCAAATTCCATTTTAATGTAACCATTAAAACATACATTAGATTGGGAAATAAGAGGCTTGGCATTATATTTTTAAGTGTTAAATACAAAGATATAGCAGAGCATTGTACTAAGATAGGGATTAAAATCCACTGGCATATGGGCCATATTTATTTTCCATTTAATTTGCTGATTCTTCCCTCTTTCTTTATATCTCATAATTTCTCTTCTTGCAGCAAGAATATGCATTTGTAATAAACCTTCCTCTACCACTTGGAAGGGAGCATGTAGTCCATCAGCTATTCCCAAAGATACTAAGGAATGAAGTCCCACCTTTCTTAACAAATGGCTTACTGATCAGTGCCCGTGCTCTTCTGGGTTCCCCAATGCTCCTCTGCCTTTTGCACAGCCCTTTGAAATATTGCTGGTAGTGGCACCAGCATTAAAGGAAGGGGGAGTATTATAATGGCCACTCTCCATGTTATGTGCCTCTTTTCTGGATAAAAATCTAAAGCCTATCACTAGTTATAAATATAAATAATGTTCATCCTGGTTCATAATCAGAGTTGCTATTGCCTTACTCAAAACAAGCAAATTGAAGTTGAAACATCTCAAAGAACCAGGTTTTGGTGAAGATATGTCTCTTCTCTGCAACCTCATGGTTAATAACCTTCTCAACCTAATTGGGCACACATATAGTCATAAGGATATGCTCCATAGATAATAATTCGATACCTCTACAAAAAAACACATAAAACCCACACAGTCTGCCAAAAATAAGGTGTATATATCTAATGGGAAAAAAATATTTCAAAGGACATCGTAGGTGATGTGAACCTGTTAGTGGTAGACTTTATCACAAAGAGGTTGTATTTTCTATTTCAACAACAAAAAAGTGTGAAATTCTGTACTGAATATATCCAACATGTTATACGTGTATGATATACACCTAATGCACGCTACACACACACACATGCAGACACATAATTTATGTTATTAAACATATGAGAAGATACTGAGTGGTGGTTAAGAGCATGGTGTCTGGAGTCAGCCTGGCAGGGTTCAAATCCTAGCTCTTCCACTTACTCTTTGGCTTTGGGTGGTTTGCTTAACCTCTCTGTGTCTCCTTCCATGTAAAATGAGAATTATTAGTGTATCTAACTTCGTAAGATTAGCAGGAGGATTAAATGGCTCCATGAATGTAAACGATACCATGGTACCTGCTGCATAGGAAACACATGCTTGTGAAAATTCTGTCATCTTTTGATGATCACAATGAGATTCATGTTTTTATCTCTGAGACTGGGATGTTATGTTGTGATGTTGGAACATGGAGCGTGTATTTCCTGGTTTTAAGGCACAGGAGTCTCTGACTCGGAATATACTAGAAACTGAGACTTAGAAAACTCAACACAAAATTGTGGGTGAGAGTTTGGTGAGTGAGCACCAGAAGTAAGGCAGGAGGAGCAGGGTATAGTCTACACAAGCAGGTAAAAGAGAAACAAGTAATGAAAACAGTTAAGTTAGTGGGAGAAATACAATCTATGCTTTGGAGTTTTGTTTCCTTTGTTCTGCCTTCAGGTAGTATTTCATTATTTTTATATAAAATTGAAGTTACCTGATTTCTAATGTCTGAGCTAAATAAAAATTGCAAAACATATAAAATGTATTAAAGTTTTCAATACTTTATTCCTGTATTTTTCGATACTCTACACCAGATCCACATTTGCACCCATCACATCCTAATTAAGTTTCATTAATCATTGTGCGATAACTAGCACAGTTGAGGCATACATAATTACTGAGAAAAATTCAAAAGACTCTTCAGAACTTATGTGAAAATCCAATTCCTTTCTAAGTAAAGTAGCCCAGTACATAGAAGACCTGAGGTATGTCTTTGTTTGAAAGACCATGATTTATTTTCAAATTTCAGTTTTATTTAAAAAATCTTACTTTTCACAAAGCTCAACCCAAATTTGGAGGGTGGGTTAGTTGTATATTTTTTTGTTTGTCTCTTTTTGGAATGGCCTGCTGTGCATTTGAAGTGGCATCATTATTTATTCATCTTTCTAAGTAACACTTAAAGTGTTTAGATTCAGTTTGCAGACTTGGCTATTGGCAGCTATCGGCAGAGGGAAGTCTGGGTCACAGACATGGCGTTTGTAGGCACAGACCATTGTACAGACCATGTTACAAATACTAGTCTTATTTATAATTGCACTTCTAAATTGTGTGAAATTTTTTAAAAGTACAAATTATTTTTTCTTGTTTAAGATAGGTGGATAAATACATAAAAGAAGGAAATCAAACTCAAATTTTTACATTAAGCCATAGATTTGCTAAAAATGTCAACATTTTTCTCTTGAAATTATGGGAGTGGGAAGAGGTGTGTTTCCCCAAATATACAGCAGAAGCTGTATATTGCCCTCTTCTCTGGAAAAAGTTTCTGGGCAAATGGAAGTATTAAAGGAAAGGGAGATGTCTTTACTCTTCAGACCCCATCTATACAAACAGACAATACTATGGCAGTTTTCACAGGCGACAACACTGTCTTCATGGTGAAGGAAAGGCAATTTGAGGGAGGCAGCATCCTAACTACGGGAGTCTTAGAACTAAGAAGGTTTTATCATAAAGCCTACAACCCACCCAAACCTTAGATTTTCTGGACTAGACAGACCTATTTTCTGTTTGTGTGTGTGTGTGTGTTTTATTCTGTCCATGAGTAAACTCACATTAGAAGCCAGTCCAAATTATGGTAACCGCTTTTACAGTTCTAAGGCAAGAGAGTAAAGGAAATCAATATAAAGAAAACACCGTAGGGGAAGACTGAATGAACTCGTAGTTCAGTAAAATTCTGTGACTAATCAGCATCTTCTTTAGAGCCCACATACAACCCCAAATGATATTCTTTTTACTTAGTAGAAAACAGTTGGAAACTTTCCAGTTGCAACACAATCTTTTTTGTTCAATTGTCGACCAGTAGTAGTTTTAAAAAGAAATCATTTCTAAATCTTAAGACTCAGAGGTGTCTTATTTTTCCCTATCAAACTCATAACCCAATACTGAAGTCAGCAGGACCTAATGCCTAATTTGCTTATATGTATGGTGAAATCTAGTGCCAAGGATCATCCTTGACCGTTGCCCCACTTCAAATATTCATGATTCTCTACAGTCCAAAAAGCATTAAGGGTGGGAATGATGCCAGCAACACACAGTCTTCCTAGTGACAAGGAGCCTTCTTAGATCAAAGGAGCAAGATGTTAAAAGACTTCAAACTAAACTGTCTTTGTAAGAGAGGCTCACAAAAGTAATGCCAAATCTCACACCCTGTTTCAGTTATGGAACATCAGTGAAATAAAGGAAAAAATAGATGCTCATTCATTTTCTCTTCTGAACTCTTTTTACTGAACTACTTTGCTTTTCTCCTTTCTTACCATTGCAGTCAAACACTAGGATGTGATGCACTAAAACTGGAAAACATGATTAATGCTTTCAAAGACAAAATGAATGACTACTGAGGAATTAATAGCATTTAAGCCAATATGGTTTCGCTAATGGGGCCTAAGTGGCATGTTGAGAATAATACAAGAGCAAAGTTAAAATGGGCACAGGAGCTATAAAGCATACATACGAAGCAAATACACATAATGATTTAAGTTGTCCCTTTATGTCATTTGTCACCCAGCTGCATCTGCTCTTACACCTGTGCTCCTTTCCTTGATCTATCTTGATACCCTGGAAATGTTAGGCCTGCAGCCAATTTCATACCCAGTCATTTCTATGGTCAGACCCAGCTATCAGCTTGCTCTTTTCTTATATTAAATCAAGTATCAACCCCAGGGCTCTGAACTACTTCTGACTGACAGGACCAACAGAAAGTTCTAGGATAATTACTTCTTAGGACTAGTTCCCAGTGCAAAGAGTTACTACTGACCTACTTTGGACTTACTGAAATAATTTATCAGGTAAGATAATTAAGGGAATATAAAGCTGTTTCTAAAACCAAGCAAGTATCAGAAATATTTGTTGAAATCATAAGTTAGTATTCCCAGTACTATCAGATGGGGCTTTATTACTTTGCTATGAGTCAAATTTATTATGTTTGACTTAGAAGCCCTTCTTTTTCTTTATAAATTATACTTGGCAGGAGGTATCTGAGAGTCTCTTTGATGTATAAATATATTAGTTTTGACCTTTTTTCAGTCTAGATATAAAGAGAAACTGTCTTTTAAGCCCTTCTTTTCTTTGCCTTTTAACCCTTTCCCCATAAATAGGCATGCATATCCCTTTGCACTGGTGTTCCAATTATTTTCGAGGTCCATCCTAAATAAAGAGATGCCTTGATATGAGAGTGGATATATCTGCGGTGTGGACCACTCACCATGTGGACTTTTAACCCTCTTTTGAAAGCATGATCCTTTCCTACACATAGGTAGATATCTATAACTGAAGAATCTTTTGTAGCAATGGTCTTTCTTTCCTTTTGAGAAAATCTGACCAGTTTCTTATTTCTACAGCCTTGATGTTCTCCATAAGAAGAAGAAAAAGGCAAGAGAAAAACCTTGAAAGGAAATCATAGCACATAAGGGAGGAGCTTGTATAAGCTTATAAACCATCTGTTTTTCTCAAAATAAAGGCATTAAATTTTACGTTATTAGTATCATGGTTTATCAGTGTCATCCTCTATTATTTTTTCTCCTTTTCCTCTACTCTCCTTACCCTTCTCCCATTTATTGTTTTTTCTTTCCCGTGTCCAATGTACCTTGCTTCTTGACTCAAAAACTCATCTAACTATGGAAACAAGATCAGCTGATTGTGTACTGGCTTTTTAATTCTAACAGAGGTTTACCTTCATCTAGAAAATACCTGAACATCTTTGAATAGCTAGATTTACCCCTTGTGGTAAAATGTAAAGTATTAATTTCTTAGGCTAGGGTTAAAGAAAAATCAGGAATCAATCTTTTACATTTGTTTCAATATTGCAGTTACAATAGTAACATTATTTCTCAGTACTACTTATCCACATCTTGTTATTATTTCACAATGTATGGTTGAGGAACTTGTATGCATAAAATTGTAGTTTAGTTAATGTCAAGGGAAAAAAATAAAACTAAACACTGACTTATACTCTTTGTTCCCACATAGCAAATGCAGTATTTTATGTTTGTGAGAGGACCTGGCCATGGTTTCATCTGGAATCAATAGCACATCAAGCTCCCCTGATTCAGTTGACTAGTACTAGAGTCAGATCCCTCCCCTGTTGCTTCTTATCTTACTTTATAGCCTCTTTCATTCCATGACTATTTAATTTCATTTATTGCTTTATTCTTGTGTCCTTCAGCTGTTTCCAGTCTGCCCTTCATGGCCATAACTAAATACAGTATGTAAACATGCAAAGGTATTTATGTAAATGAAAATCAATATGCTTATCATTTCAGCACCATTCCTTCTTGCTTACATTGGACATTTTAAGTACATTTTATTTGAACGCTAACAACTTTTCATTCTTGCCTGGGAAGTATAATGATCTTCTTGGCTCCCTGCCCCCTGCATCCCTCTAATCTTCACAGCTATGGCCACTTAGCCTCATCTGGAGGCTCAGCCTTATTCTGCATTTTGGAACTAATCTTGTCTCTAGGCTGGGGGCATACAAGATGTCCTAGCCAAAAGCTAACGATTCAGCAACCAGTCATCCTTGCTGCTGGCTTCATTCTGACCTTGTAATTTATTTCTGAGATCTAGGGGCTTGTCCCAGCCTTCTGTAGCCAAGGCTTGGCTTTGTACACCAGTTCTGGTAGGTGGGTATCTATCCAGTGTCTGCCCCTGATTAGCTTTCCAATTCCTTGATGACTGAGGTTCTGCCTTATCCTTCTCCTTGCTCCCTTTGTAACCGAATTTCTTTTCCTAACTCCAGTACCCATGGCTGTTGAACCTTTCTGATGCCACTTACCTTGCCCAAGTCTCCTTATCCTGTATACCAGAGATCTGAACTTTTGCTAGAATACCAGGAGTGACACTGCTTGCCCGAACATTTGCCCATTGCCTGCTGCAAGCTTCTCTCTTGTCACCAGCTCTAACCCTGCAGGTCTTCAGTCACTGGATCTAAGCTGCCTGCAATCTGGCCATCTCATTTTTCCAGACATGACAGGAAAGAAATACTTTAATTGCATCTTTGGTTGAATTGTTATGCTAACATCCTCTAGTTACTTTCACCTCATATCTTCATCTTGGCCCTGCCACTTAAACATTTTAAAACTCAGTTTCCTCCTTGTAAAGTGATCATAATAGAATCTACTCTAGGGTATTTTGAAGATAACTGAGGAAAAAAAAAGAATGCATACAAATAGACTAAGCTCATAGTAAGAAATCAGTCATTTTTATCTGCTATTATTGTCTCATTCCTTAAATCTTTGCAGTTGTAAAGTGAAACCATGTCACTTAAAGGTGATCATTAAAGAGTGGGGAATGGAAAATTCTTAAGAAAAAATTAGGGACCCATGTGAATTTTTAAAAAGTAAAATAGCTGACAGCAAGAAAATTTACAGCATTAAAAATAAAGTTGAGCTACAGATGTAGTCATCAGCAAACATTAAAACAAGATATTTTAAGGATACATTTCTTATCAATGTGTCTTAATATATAATGACTATGACTATGCAGAGCCTTAAAGCATTTAGGGAGGAGAAAGATTCTCTGAGTCAGTCATTTATCTTAGAGCAGTATTTATACAACCATCTGGGGGAGTTTTAGACAAGTAAAGTTTTAAGCCCCACTTCTCTGAAATTCTGATTCATTAATTTTGACATGGAACTAAAAAATCGATGTGTTTTAAAAATTCCCAGCCAGGTTTGGGAACCATAAAGTTCATCAGCCATTAAGATGTCCAGGAGGTTCCTAAGAAAACGTATGTCTGTTTACCTCAAGATGGTCAAACCAGTGCATACACTCCCTGACTTGACTCCTAGCTGACCATTGGTTAGAAATGTTTAACAGGTATGGAAATCCTACTGATATCTGCTTTTATTAATGGGTGGCTAGTTCACGTGGCTAGTCAATAGCAGTGTTTATTGTAAGTACCTAGTTAATTTACCCTAAGAATCTCAGTTTGCTCAGTTGGAATCCTCAATTTAATCTACATTCAAAAATATTCTAAAATGTTTTAAGTGCAGACTGTTTCATTCTTGCCAAAATTATCTTGCCTTAATTTTTTCTTTCTGTTTCTTAGATGAATTGCCCCCTCCACCCACAAAAGTCTGATGAAAATGATTGTGTTTTTCCTTCAACTTTACTGAGATATAATTGGCATATAACATTGCATAAGTTTAAAGTGTACAACGTGTTTGATACACTTACATATTGCAATGTGATCACCACCATAGTGTTAGCTAACACCTCCATCACCTCACATAATTACCAATATTTTGTGTGTGTGGTGAGAACATTTAAGATTTACTCCCTTACCCACTTTGATCAAAATGATTGTTAACTGCTCTAGGCAAACACAGTCTGCATATTGAAAAAAAAATGAAAGGACACCTGGTTGTTTTTCTGAAGTTATGTGTGTAAAAGAAAAAGAGATAGAAAGAAAGAGAGTCTGCCTCTTTCCACTGTCATGCCATACAAAGACCTTTGGGTTGCTCACTTTACATATGAGATCAGGGTAGGACCAATACACGTGGCCGCCCTAGAAGACTAACATTTTGGGACCCATTCAAAATAATGAATATTATACATAATCTGTTCATCATATCTTTACAGGAGAAGCTGAGTATTGCTTGGGTGAAGGGAGAAGTTGATCCTATGGGGTGGCTCAAAGATTATTCCTTGCCCTACCATCTCCCTAATTCAGCTATGAGAGTGCCTATGCATACCCTTTAAGTAAAATCTGTGCAGTTGCCCAGATCCACCATTTTAGGAGCAGATTAGCAACTATCCATTGTTTCTTGACCATGCTTTTTGAGAGATGTTCTGATACGTACAATTTTTCTCTCCATCTTTTAACATGACAGTATTTGGGGGTCTCAGTGATATCTTATTGTACCTTATCAAGTAATGCCCTGGGCAGCTGCTTGGCTGACCCAACTTTTAGTTCAGCTTCAGAAAGTCCTTTCTGTTATTGTAGCCCTCATTTTTTACCCCCATGAGAACTGGATTAAAAAAAAAAACATAAAAAAAAACTGCTGAAAATGTCTTCTTTTAGGAAATAATTGATAAAGTAAAAAGAAATTAATTATTGTCATTATTTTCTTTAAAAGAATAAAATAGCACATTACCAGACATCCTCAGCGTCTTCATCACATTCTGCACCAAACTGGCAAATATCACAGGTGGATGTCTCCTTTTGACTGGTTTCTCCTGAGCCTTCATGGACTACAGGACAGAAGAAAGGGAACAAAAAGAATTCAGATAAGTGTGCACAATACCAACAACTTCAAGACTATTCTATATGAAACCTGCTACTTTTCCAATGGAGCTATTGGAGCTCCATTAAGATCGTCATATTCGGCTCCCTTCTTCCCTAAATTTGAAGAAAATTAACAATAATATGCTAGCCATTGGTATGTGGTGAATAATTCTTTTTACAAGAAAAATAAACGAGAATACTGGATTTATCAAAATTGTTTGGCTAATAGACCATATGAAAGTTACTTAATTAAAAGGGATTTAGATTGTTACTTGCCTAGAGGAAAAACCTAGTGTCTATAAAAAAATACTTGACATTTTCTCATTCTTAAATTATAGATATTTTTTCATTCAAAGGCTTTAATACATAATTTAAAAATTTAGATGGGCAGCCTTGACTTTTTAGATACGTCTTTTCCCCGCCTCAAGATGCTAAGTACTTATACGGAAAAATATATTAATTATGTTTTCAGAAAACATCTTTTAATTGGTTTTTACAGTAATTTCTTGAATCTTACATAAATGTTGCACAGAGCTCATCATAGTGATTTCTTCTATGAGGGTTATGAACATATATTTCATTTAAAAAATATATACTGTCGCTGATGATGATTATTGATATTGGTTCTTTTTATACACATAAATTACAAGTGTAAAAATATATTATATACAACCTAATTATAAAATTAAGCTTTCAAATCAGGAAAGAATAGTGTAAGTCAAGAAAAAAATTTTAGTATGTGAGTTCAAGAAATAAAAATCTGAGCAACACTTTTGAGATGATGGATTACTGTCTACCCAATTAAAAAAATATGTAGTTGAAAGCAAAAATAGTTTTGCTTATAGATGAAAAATTGCAACAACCTAAGTACTGCATAGATAATCTTATTCCATGGACATCTTATATACTAAAAACATGTTTAAATCAAGAGATCCTTAAAACGTGCACTCTGCAAAAGGTTATACATTTTCAGTAGAAAAAGAACAGAGGCAATTAAGTATGGCATTGGCTCCTAGCATTATGAAGCCTAATAAGATAACGTTTTTAACAAAACATCATTGATTAACATGCACCCTAAACCTAAGAAATTTAACCTTACTTATTTTATTTTAATATGATATTTTTCATAATTTGTTCTTTGTTAACATGAGAATTATTAATATTTACAAAAGCAAAGGTCTTTATTCCTTGATTTTCCAATTTACTGCTGTGCAAATGAGTGATCTGATTTACCAGAGAAAAAAAAAAGAACAAGAAGACATCTCTAAGAGAGTTCTCTATTTTATAGTTTTTCCAGGAAAGACAGAGAGATTTATTTTTTCCAAAGCAACATTTTTTCCCCTGTACTTGATTTGCCCTGCACTTTTAAAAAGTTATGAATTAAACAGATCAACTTCAATTGCAAAAGTATTGATGGTATAGTTTTAAAATTGGAAGTCTAAAAAAATGGTGTTCCTCCCCAGAAAGAAGAAGGAATTTTAGACTCTGCTAAAATAGACAGCACTTATTATCCACTCTATTATTTTAATACAGGCAAGACCATTAGAGTGGAATATGGGATAAGAAGGAAGCTGGGGACCTAACCTCAGGGGGTACTGAACAGCTGAGGTCCATCTCTTTATCACTTTCTTACTATTAATGCAACACAGAAGCTGTTAATGGGAGAGAGAGCCTTTTAGTGTTAGCAAGATTAGCAGCTTCTAGACTAAAGCTTCCCATCACTCAGGAAACATACTAACACAACGGGAAGGTCCTTAATGAACAGTTATAGCCATTTATGGGCAGCCCTATCTTCTTTCGCAGCAGGGATCCTTGGTTAGGGATCTACTGGAAGTAATCCAGGGGATGAATCGTGCTACCTCAGCAAAACTAACAATAATAATTCTACTGGAAGTCACATTACATTTCTATAAAAGGGCAGTTATTGGTAGACTCGAGATGTTTGGAAATTCTCCCACATGGAGAAGTAAACCCAGAAGTAGCAGTAGCAAAACCTCTATCAATAAACGTTCTGGGAATAAAATGTGAAGCAATCACAGTGAAGAATAAAGTAAAATCTTCCCATATTTCCTGAAGCACAGATTTGCACCTTTGTAATAAACAAACAGATCAGTACACTGCTTCATTTAACACTATAGACCAAGATTCTTAAATAGGAGTGGGCTTGGAAGCTCTGGTAGATTTGGTTTGCTCATTTATGTATTGTTTTTTAGATAAATGCCCTGAGATATCCTAGGAGGTACTGAATTTGTAGGCTCGAGGCTTGGATATGTATACTTTAAAAAACACATCCCTAAGAATATCTGCCCTAAACAATACTGAAAAGACTTCCTCTGGCCCAAACGTCTTCCTCATGCAATGAATGTCTAGCACAGGACTTCTGTCACTTTAAAGTGCACAGGAAGCACCTGGAGGTTTTGTTAAGATGAAGATTCCGATTCAGTTAAGTGTGAGGTGTAACTGATGCTGCTGGTCCACAGACCACATTTTGACTAGCAAGGTTAGCACTGCATTTTTCCCATCACAATTCACAATTTATTAGTGGGTAGTGCAATGGAGTCAGTGGGTCACTATCAGCATTTTTGTAAACATTTTTGTGTACATGAAGCAGAATATACTGGAATAGAAAACACAGAGTGCATCTTATTTAGCAAGCATAGGTTTTATTTTATAACACTGTTTTAGTTATACATATGTACATCCATCCAGCACTGCAATGTAAATTTCATTTCTTACTAAAGGTCACAGTCACAAAAGCTTGAACACTATTGATTTAGCACATGCTAGATGCTCAGAAAGTATGTGTTGAACAGGAGTGTTCCTTTTTCCTGTTCTTTTTACAGTATCAGAAACAGGAAGGATCGGTGCTTATTTGCATTCATCCGCTGATTATGCAGGAATGAAATTCATTTATCCTAAAGTATTATTTTAACCATGCACTTGCATTTTAAGCCTTTTATTTTGAGTTGTAAAGTAAAAAAGAATTATTTCCCTCTATTCTAAAACAACAGGTTTCAGCGTGTGACTGAGGGAAATTTGAGGAGCAAGGGAGGCAGAGCTCCTGAAAGCATATTATACCTAATATGCTACCCTGCAGTTAAAACTGATTTAATTAATTCCTTTAAGAAGATTCTGGATTGGAGCATTATAAGAGATGATCAAATTGCCTCTCTCTCAAACTCTCCCTGCCCTCGTGGTTTCATCCGGAAAATTGTTACCAAAATTCCCTTATCATGACCTTGTTCTGGCCCAAATCAGTGGGTGTGTCCACCCACTGGGCCCAGTTCTCTTCCTAACTCACTATAATGCCTCCTGGGCCTCTTATAATATTCCTAACCTATGTTATACTATTTCTGAAAACATGATGAAATAATATAATGTTCAAACACACAGTTATTCAATGTCATTTATTTGGTTCAAAATTTCACTAAAATTTACATTCAGTGAAATGCTCATATCTTTCAGTCAATTTTGAGGAACGCATGCCAAGACAAAGAACAACTCCATCATTCCAGAAAGTTTGCTTCTGCCTTTCTCAGCCGTTTCCCTACCACTACTATGTCTCTACATATAGGCTGGTCAGTAATCCGATCTGTCACCACAGATGGACTATTTTAGAATATTACATCAATGGAATCATACAATATGTAATTATTGTGTTCAACTCCTTCCACTTAGCATCATAGTTTTTAAGATGAATTCAGGTAGTTGCCTGTGTCAGTAGTTTATTTCTTTTTATTGCTTGGTATTCAATTGAGTGAATATACCACAGCTTATTTTTCCATTATCTTGTTGAAGTACATCTTGTTTCCAGTTACTGTCTGGAAACAATACCTGAATATTTATGAATAAAGCTGTTGTAAATAGCCTTGTAAAAGACTTTTTGGGCACACAAGTTATTTCTCTTCGACAAATACCTCACAGTGGGATTATGGTATTCAGATAGCCACACCAGCTTTCTTTTGCTTATTGTTTCTGTCTTTCTTACTTTCAACCTGCTTCTTAACTTATGTCTAAAGTGTGTTTCTTGTAAACAATATATAGTGGAATGTCACTTCTTTATCTAGTCTGAATCTGTCTGCATTTAATCAGGGTATTTAGTCCATTTACTTTAATGTAATTATTGATATGTTTGCTTTTTAAGTCTCCCAACTTGGTGTTTGATTCATTTTTTTAAAAAATTCGTGAGTTGCAGAAAATTTTAATATATTTTAGGTACAAATTTTTGTCAGATACATGTATTGGGATATATTTTCTCAGTCTATTTTCTTGAACGTGTTTTTTTTTTTTTGTAGGTGTGCAGAAATTTTTATTTTGATGAAATCAATTTTTTTCTTTTATGATTTGTCATTTCTAAGAAGTCTTCTACTTGAAGCTCATGAGGATATTCTTCTATGCTTTATTCTATTCCCCATTTTTATTAATTTTAAAATTTTAATTTAAGTTTATGGTCTATCTAAAATTGGATTTTGTGCATAATGTGAAGTAGAGGTTGGGCTTCTTTGTTTTTACCACATGGACATGATTTCTCTCTCTTGACCTGTCAGTGTGGTGAGATATGTTGATTGATTTCCATATGTTAAGCCAACCTCACATTTTGGGGATAAGTCAAACTTGATCACGGTATATAACCCTTTTTATATATAGCTGGATTTCTTTTGCTAGTATTTTCATAAGTATTTTTGTGTCTATGGTTCACAAGATATGCTGGCTGTAATTTTCTTGTATTGTTCTTATTTTGTTTTATTATTATGGTTAAAATGGCCTCATGATATGAGTTGGGAAGTGTTCCTACTTCCTCTGTTTTATGAAAGAGTTTGTGGAGGATTGGTACTATTATTTCATTTCTTTATACAAGGCTATTTAAATTTTCTATTTTATTGCTTCCTACTCTTACTATTTCCTTTATGTTATATACTTAGAGTTTATTTTCTAGTTTCTTAAAATGGAAGAAGTGCTTGATTTTATACCTTTCTTATTTTCTAATATAGGTATTTAAATCTGTACATTTTCTCCTAAAGACTGCTTTAGCTGCATCCCACAAATATTAATATGTTGTGTTTTCATGTATTTTTGTGAAAATATATATTGTAATATCCTTCAGGATTTCTTCTTTGACCCAAGGATTATTTAGTAGTGTATTTTTTTTTTTTTTTTCGGTACGCGGGCCTCTCACTGCTATGGCCTCTCCCGTTGCAGAGCACAGGCTCCAGACGCGCAGGCTCAGCAGCCATGGCTCATGGGCCCAGCCGCTCCGCGGCATGTGGGATCTTCCCAGACCGGGGCACGAACCCGTGTCCCCTGCATCGGCAGGCGGACTCTCAACCACTGCGCCACCAGGGAAGCCCTAGTAGTGTATTTTTTTAACCTCCAAATATTTGAGGGTTTTCAAAAGTACACTATTTTTATTTATCTTTAATGTAAATATCCAAAATTCATTGGGAATCATTTTAAATATACAAAAGAGTTGTGTGGCCTTAAGGACAAAGAGAAATGCAGGCTTCCAAGAGCCACTCAAGGTCTTAACATTAAAAGGAAAGTAATAAATATATAGCATAAGGTTCCATTAAATTCAAAGGACTTTAGAGTTAGGTAGGAAGACTTTTATATCTTTTTACTCCACCCCCCGCCAGAGCAAAATTCAATCAAATGATCAACCTGGATGAGAGTTGAAATAAAAAATAGATTGTGTGAGCTGCAAGAGTAAATTGTTTTGAAGTCCTGAAAAGTCTGAAGTATTGAAAAGAGCTCAGCCTGATTGTCCAGGCTTTGAAACAAATCTCTCTGGAGTTTGACAGCTCTATGTCTCGTGTTCAAGATGTTATAAAAAAATCCATCCATGGTGATCTATCCATCATGGTTAAAGTAAATATTCTGTTTAAGTCCTTTGAAATTTATTAAAACTTGTGTTTTATGGGCCAGAATATGATCTATCTTCTTGACTATTCCATGTGCATCTTAGAAGTTGTAACCTCTTGTGGGGAGTGATTTTCTGTAAATATTAATAGCTTAAGTTGATGGTCCAAATCACCCATAACTGTACTGATTTTTTGTTTAATTGTTCTATCTATTACTGAGAAAGGTGTGCTAAAATCTCTACGGGTGACAGTAAAACTGTTTCTAGTTCTTTTTTGTTTTGTTCTTTTGTTTCATCTTGTATTTGGGAGCTCTGATATTGGGTTTATAAACATTTAGTAGTCTTATGTCTTCTTTAATAAGTGACCCTTTAGCATTATGAAATGCACCCCTTTACTCTCTGGTCACACTATTCATCTTGAAGTCTACTTTGTTCTGATATTCAGATAACCACACCAGCTTTCTTTTGCTTATTGTTTCTATCTTTTTACTTTCAACCTGTTCATTAAATTATGTTTAAAGAGTGTTCCTTGTAAGCAATATATAGTTGGATTTTGCTTTTTTATCTAGTCTGAATATGTCTACATTTAATCAGGGTATTTAATCCATTTACTTTAATGTAATTATTGATATGTTTTTTTTTAAGTCTACCAACTTGGTGTCTAATTCATATTTAGCTAATCTTTTTGTTTTCCTGTTTCCTTTTCTGCCATTTTTTTAGGAAAATCAAATATTCTATGGTATTTATTTTGTCTTATCTCTTCTAATAATTATTTTGTTATTTTTTGGGGTTATTATTTTGATGGCTACTTTAAGGATTATAATATACAACTTCAAATTATCCTAATCTATTACTTCATGAACAATTTAAAAACTTTATTAAAATACTATATTTTTAATTACCATAGTCCACCCTTTGCATTCTTATTGTCATATATCATACTTCTACCTGTTCTATAAAACTCGTGTTCCTTTTAAAAATTAGTTTTACTTTAAACATACACCCTACTCTAATTTCAAAGGAAAAAAGCCAGAGATGTCAGTGCTAATGGAGACTCCTTCCTGTCATCATTAAATAATTATTTAGCTGCTGACCTGTATTTGCTCTAACTTTTCAAGACTTATGTATAGTCTCACATTCTCCATGGGAGACACTGTTGGCATATGACACTTATAGTAGATTGAATTATTTTCCCAATAAAAGGATTATATGTTCCTCTCCATAGCCATATGACTTGAAGTTCCATGATATCACTGATAGGCTTATGACTTGTTTTTGCCATTGAAATGTCAGTGGAAGTGAGAAGATATATAAAAGCCAACATGTAGATTTCTACTTTCTTGCTTGTTCCCTTTGCATAAAAGAAGACACATCCAGAATAGGAGCTATTTCTTCAACCAATCCCAGAATGAGAAGATATATAGAGCAGGGCCATAGTTGACCACAGCCATGGGAGCAAGAATTATGTCACTTACTGATGCTGTAAGCCTTTGAGGTCGTTTGTAACTATAGCTTTACCTAGTGAAAGATGGCTAATAAGACATGAATTAATGTTATTAATGAGTTCTAAGGAAATGTTTTCACATCATTTTCCACACTTCATATTTTGGTAGCATTACTATACAACCCTAGATCTGCTTTTAGTTGTCTCCAGATCTCCCTTTGAATTTCTATTTCTTTTCTATATTAGCATATATTCTGCAATAGTTAAGCCATGTTTATTCTATTATATTTTCATTTTTTCCCAACATAGCACTATCTTTCCCAGTCTATTCACGGTTCCCATTTTATTCTCCATGTAGCTGTAGCACATCACTTTGACAGATACATAAGTTGTCCCGTTTAAATTAGGCATAGTATACACATTAAACATAGTATATGCAGCAAAGGAAGCCATAAACAAAACAAAAAAGCAACCTACAGAATGAGAGAAAATATTTGCAAAGAATGTAACTGACAAGGGTTTAATTTCCAAAATATACAACAAATTATACAGTTCAATATCAAAAACAGACAACCCAATCAAAAAATGGGCAGAAGACCTACATAGACATTTCTCCAAAGAAGACATACAGATGGCCAACAGGCAAATGTAAAGATACTCAACATCGCTGATTCTTAGAGAAATGCCAATAAAAACTACAAAGAGGTTTCACTGCACACAGGTCAGAATGGTCATCATCAAAAAGTCTACAAATAAAAAATGCTGGAGAGGGTGTGGAGAAAATAGAAATAGACTCATAGACATAGAAAACAAACTAATGGTTATTAACGGGGGAGGTGGGGAGGGGTAAGCTAGAAATTTGGGACTAAGAGATACACACTACTATATATAAAGTAGATAAACAACAAGGACCTATTGTATAGCACAGGAAACTATATTCAATGTCTTGTAATAACGTATACTTGAAAAGAATCGGAAAAACAATATATATATAACAGAATCACTTTGCTGTACACCTGAAACATTGTAAATCATCTATACTTCAATTAAAAAACCCACAAAAAACACAGTATAAATATGCATAAATATAAGCCCAGGACCAGATGGCTTCATAGGCGAATTCTATCAATCATTTAGAGAAGAGCTAACACCTATCCTTCTCAAACTTTTCCAAAATATAGCAGAGGGAGGAACACTCCCAAACTCATTCTACAAGGCCACCATCACCATGATACCAAAACCAGACAAAGATGTCACACACAAAAAAAACTATAGGCCAATATCACTGATGAACATAGATGCAAAAATCCTCAACAAAATACTAGCAAATAGAATCCAACAGCACACTGAAAGGATCATACACCATGATCAAGTGGGGCTTATCCCAGGAATGCAAGGATTCTTCAATACATGCAAATCAATCAATGTGATGCACCATCTTAACAAATTGAAGGAGAAAAACCACATGATCATCTCAATAGATGCAGAAAAAGCTTTTGACAAAATCCAACACCCATTTATGATAAAAACTCTCCAGAAAGTAGGCATAGAGGGAACTTACCTCAACATAATAAAGGCCATATGTGACAAACCCACAGCCAACATCATTCTCAATGGTGAAAAACTGAGACCATTTCCACCAAGATCAGAACAAGATAAGGTTGCCCACTCTCACCACTATTACTCAACATAGTTTTGGAAGTTTTAGCCACAGCAATCAGAGATGAAAAAGAAATAAAAGGAATCCAAATCAGAAAAGAAGAACTAAAACTGTCACTGTTTGCAGATGACATGATACTATATATAGAGAATCCTAAAGATGCTACCAGAAAACTACTAGAGCTAATCAATGAATTTGGTAAAGTAGCAGGATACAAAATTAACGCACAGAAATCCCTTGTATTCCTATACACTAATGATGAACAATATGAAAGAGAAATTAAGGAAACACTCCCATTTACCATTGCAACAAAAAGAATAAAATACCTAGGAATAAACCTACCTAAGGAGACAAAAGACCTGTATGCAGAAAACTGTAAGACACTGATGAAAGAAATTAAAGATGATACAAGCAGATGGAGAGATATACCATGTGCTTGCACTGGAAGAATCAATGTTGTGAAAATGACTCTACTACCCAAAGCAATCTACAGATTCAGTGCAATCCCTATCAAACTACCAATGGCATTTTTCACAGAACTAGAACAAAAAGTGTCACAATTTGTATGGAAACACAAAAGACCCGAATAGCCAAAGCAATCTTGAGAAAGAAAAATGGAGCTGGAGGAATCAGGCTCCCTGACTTTGGGCTATACTACAAAGCTACAGTAATCAAGACAGTAGGGTACTGGCACAAAAACAGACATATAGATCAATGGAACAGGAGAGGAAGCCCAGAGATAAACCCATGCACATATGGTCACCTTATCTTTGATAATGGAGACAAGAATATAAAATGGAGGAAAGACAGCCTCTTCAATAAGTGGTGCTGGGAAAACTGGACAGCTACATGTAAAAGAATAAAATTAGAGCACTCCCTAACACCACCCACAAAAATAAACTCAAAATGGATTAAAGACCTAAATGTAAGGCCAGACACTATAAAACCCTTAGAGGAAAACATAGACAGAGCACTCTATGACATAAATCACAGCAAGATCCTTTTTGACCCTCCTCCTAGAGAAATGGCAATAAAAGCAAAAATAAACAAATGGGACCTAATGAAACTTAAAAGCTTTTGCACAGCAAAGGAAACCATAAACAAGACGAAAAGACAACCCTCAGAATGGGAGAAAATATTTGCAAATGAAGCAACTGACAAAGGATTAATCTACAAAATATACAAGCAGGTTATGCAGCTCAATATCAAAAAAACAAACAACCCTGTCTAAAAATGGGCAGAAGACCTAAATAGACATTTCTCCAAAGAAAAAATACAGATTGCCAACAAACACATGAAAGGATGCTCAATATCACTAATCATTAGAGAAATGCAAATCAAAACTACAATGAGGTATCACCTCACACAGGTCAGAATGGCCATCATCAAAAAATCTACAAACAATAAATGCTAGAGAGGGTGTGGAGAAAAGGGAACCTTCCTGCACTGTTGCTGGGAATGTAAATTTATGCAGCCACTATGGTGAACAGTATGGAGGTTCTTTAAGAAACTACAAATAGAACTACCATATGACCCAGCAATCCCACTACTGGGCATGTATCCTGAGAAAACCATAATTCAAAAAGAGTCATGTACCACAATGTTCATTGCAGCTCTATTTACAATAGCCAGGACATGGAAGCAACCTAAGTGTCCATCGACAGATGAATGGATAAAGAAGATGTGGCACATATATACAATGGAATATTACTGTGCCATAAAAAGAAATGAAATTATTTGTAGTGAGGGGGATGGGCCTAGAGTGTGTCATACAGCATGAAGTAAGTCAGAGAGAGAAAAACAAATACTGTATTCTAACACATAGATATGGAATCTAAAAAAAAAAAAAAATGGTTATGAAGAACCTAGGGGCAGGACAGGAATAAAGATGCAGATGTAGAGAATGGACTTGAGGACATGGGGAGGGGGAGAAGTAAGCTGGGAAGAAGTGAGAGAGTGGCATTGACATATATCCACTACCAAATGTAAAACAGATAACTAGTGGGAAGCAGCCGCATAGCACAGGGAGATCAGCTTTGTGCTTTGTGACCACCTAGAGGGGTGGGATATGGAGGGTGCGAGGGGGACGCAAGAGGGAGGAGAAATGGAGATATACGTATATGTATAGCTGATTCACTTTGTTATACAGCAGAAACTAACACACCATTATAACGCAGTTTTACTCCAATAAAGATGTTAAAAAATATGCATAAATAGAAACCTCCCTGTGCACCAAGTCTGAAATAAAGTAGGTGGTCCCCGAAACAATCAGATTGCATCAACAGAAAGAATGAGATTTCTAAGCTTAAATATGATTTATAGAGACTGGTTCTACACTCATTTAAATTATTGCAAAGTTTAAAAATAAATTTACACAAATTTTATATAGACCTTGATCTGATGTTTTCAAAATTTAGAATGCGTTTTTTCTTTTTTGTATTTTAGAGTCAATATCAATCCAGTAGTCAGTGTTTTTTGTTTTTTAAATAGGTAAGATGACAAAGTAATCATGCCTTGGTAGGCATGTAATTTTTTCCACTTTATTTACATAGATAAAGGATTCATTATATCTGTTGTAACTAAAATTACTTTGATTATAAAATTATAAACAGCAATTTTTCTTTCTGAATAACTTACATACATTACTGTCTCATTATCACCAAAAGCTGAACTTTTGAGTTTATCCTCTGATGAAGGAAAAATTCCACTTAAAGAATAGAAAGAAAATTTTAAATCAAAACCCTCCATTCCATTTTTTAATTTGTACAACTTGTCTATTTTGCCTTTTGTATGCCAGTTTTACCTCTCACATGCCTCTCCCACATGTAAGTTGAATTTAAATGATGGAAGCTGCTGACAGTTCCTAGAGCTCAGACAATTCTAAGCTGTTGTTTTTGAGCTACAGTCATGTTCTCTTTTACATTTTCCAACATTTTCCTAGAAACCTCAATGACTTTAAAGAAAAATAAGAATAAGTACTTTCTTTTTATTCATATTAAAATGTGATGATATTTGTCATGTGAATAACAAGTACACTGTTACATCATATTATTGAAATGCTAAAACAAAAAGAAGTAGCATTTTGATCTGCTATTTACAAAACTAACACAGATTAATTTTTTATGTGTATCAGTGCCATATGCAGTAAGATGTGTTCAGGTTTGGGGAAAGAAATTCATTATCTTTGCTTCTTTTTAATTAAAAGAAGTACAAACCCACTAATAATTTTTAAGTGGTTTAAATGCCAAAAAACTAAAGGAAGGCTGAAATTACACTTACACAAAATGGTTTAAAACAACCAAGCGCATGACTGAGCAAATGTGATTCTATATTAAACACTCAAAAGAAGAGATCATTACAGAAAATTTAATTTTTCATAATTAAGGTAGTTTGCTAGAGCTTGACACAGATTCTTTAGAAATCACATATAGTTTATCTTCTGCACAGCTTAAAAAATTTAAGAGATTAATACAATGTTACTATGTTGAAACAAAATTCTATTGTCATCATTTAAGTCTGACTGATTTCACTCAGTCCTATCTAAGTTAGAACTGAAGATACTCAGTTGATTAGAAAAAAGAAGAAAGACAATGAATTAAAGAAAGAAGAAATGAGAGAAGGATGGAAGGAAGGAAAGAAGAAAGGACAAAAAAGCTTATTCAGCTTGATATCAGGCATGGCAGAATTCATCCGAGAACATTACCATGCCAAGACTTCATGAAACTCTTATTGTATCAATCATATGATAATTATATGCAAAAATATTTTATTATTCTCAGTGTAATTAATTTATATCATTTTATGTAAATTCATAAAAATAATTAAATTTTTTCCATATTAAATGCCTAAAAGGTAAGAAATGTGTTTTTTATTGGTAAGTGATGAAAACTGACTTGGGCTGAATGAGCTACTGTAAAGCATAGAGGGTACCAAATTCCAAGTAGAGGATATTGAGAAAAGACTAAGAGTTAGTAAGTGGAAACAGTAAATGTACTTGATACTTTTGCACAGATTTGTGATGAGGAAAACAGAGAATGAGGCATTAGTTGGAAAATGATGTACGGTCAAGAAAGGGATTTTTTATGGAAGGACAGAGTCGAAGCATCATTGTCATGCTGAGAGAAATGGTGCATAAAAGAACAAATTTATGCAGAAGAGAAAGGGGATAATCACAGAAGCGATGTCCTTGAGAAGGGATGGATTTACAAACAGGTGCAGTGGTTGGTCTTAGAGGTACAAACGTCTTCTGCTCGAGGAGGGGTGGCAGAGTATGTGGGTACAGATGTAGGAAGGAGGTGACACTGGAAAGAGGAGGATGAAATAGATCTCTTTTGGTTGCATTTATTGCCTGTATTGTATTTGTACTCAAAAGCATGGTTATCAGTTGAGAGCATGTGATGGGAAGAGAATGTGAAATATAAGGGAGTGAACGTGAATGAAGAAAGACCAAAGTCTTTCTAAGTCTTTTCAACACTAATTTGTTGCTTTCCAACTTTGTGTTTAATTCTTCTAATTAGTAAATCTCTGATAACAAAGATATAGCTTTATTAACTTGCACTTCTGTATGTCATTAGTACATGACCTTTGATATTGATAACTTCAAGGCATTTTCTGATATAAGAAGTTTTATTTGAATCATCAAATGAAGACTAAATTGGCAATACAGTCAACTCTAACCTACTTAATGTTTGTTTTGGTAGAGGGGCTTTGCAATCTGGTAACAACTTACATGTCATGTTTCTTTCCTATTTTCCCATTCCATCATCACAGTACTATTTCAGATCTTCATCATACTTGCCTAAACTTCTAACTACCTGATCTCTGCACTTGCAAACTTGCCTCTCTTAAATATATGTCCCATGTATCTTATTAAAATGCAAATCTGATCATATCATTTAAAATTGAAAATGACATGAAGTAATCTAAAGGCAGTTACGTGATAGGCAAAGTTCAGGAGTAATGCTAGGAGAGCTGGATTTGGGTTGCCCAGAGTCTTTTCTTGATCCCCAGATTTCTTATTTGTAAAGTGAGATGCCTGCCCTGCTTGCTCACAGGCTGTGGTGAAGATTAAACAGGAGGACATGTGAAAGTGCTTTGCACCCTCTAAACTGCTCTGCCACCCTAAGGTGTTAACACTAAGAAAGTGTTAAAGTTGAAGTAAACTCATTATCTTATTCCAAGTAAGAAAGTTCTTTGAAGGAAGTCCAAGCCTGGGCATCACAAACGTGAATTTTTGGCCCTTGTGAGTGGCCTTATAGTGATACTGAAGTAGGAGTCTTTGAGGGAGCAGGGAAATAAGAATCACAGAACAACATAATGAAATAGAGAAATAAAAATATTGAGAAACTTGTAGAAGAGGTCTTGCACCAAAACATCGTCATTTGGTTTCTTATAGGAAGGGCTAAAAGGATTGAGGGAGGAGCAGGTAAGAAGTGGATGAGAAGTCTCAGATAGGTCACTTCAGGAATTTCCCAAAGAGCTCTAGGCTGTTTGTTCTAGTACACTGGGTCTTGGAACAAAAAAAGCACTAAAGTGATCATTTTGTTCTTATTGATGAAGATAAGAATAAAATAAGAGCTTTACATTTTCTTTTTCTACTTGCCTGTTATGGGCATTGGATTTCACTGTAAAGCCTGAAAAACATACTCATCTAAGTCTAATTTCCAAGTCTAAATGAGACTTAAAAATAAAACTTATAAAGGTCAAGGCTTGTTTAAATATATAACTTATTGCTATAAATAGGCCAACATAATAAAAGAGCAGCAGTAATAATGAAGTCAATTTTAAGAGGTCAAGGCATTTCATAGAATTGGTAGCTGTAGCAATAATTTTTCTGAATTGTCTATAATATCTCTAGCCTATTTTTGCTATTAAAGATCCAGTCGCTAATTTTTGGAATCACAGTAGCCAAAATAATGGGAAGAATGTCAGGGCTGGACTTCAGTGTTTGTGATTAGTTTCAGTCTTGGGTTAGATATAGCCTCACTCTTTTCTCCACCCCTACTTGTTCTATATTGAGAGACCCTGTTTTATTTCTACAAGTTCCCTCTGCCTATTGGCTCTGGTTGGTGGAATTTGGCTACTCTTGTTATTCCTTTTTCCAGTCTACAGCTGTCTCTCAAACTCTGGTTTAAAATCTGTAACTTATGACCTATTCCCTAGCACTCTTGAAAACCTTTCTTGTGATGCCCCATCTTGGAATCGGCCCCCACTAGCAGCCACTCAAGGCTGGCTCCACTATGCTCAGTTTCACTCCCCGCTCCTGGAAAAGTGCTTTCAACTATTTTATTTCGAAGCAACATAAACAATAGAAAGCAATGAAAACATATACAGTCAAAAGTAAGGATAGGTCTTCCCTGGTGGCGCAGTGGTTGAGAGTCCGCCTGCCGATGCAGGGGACACGGGTTCGTACCCCGGTCCGGGAAGATCCCACATGCCGCGGAGCGGCTGGGCCCGTGAGCCATGGCCGCTGAGCCTGCACGTCCGGAGCCTGTGCTCCGCAACGGGAGAGGCCACAACAGTGAGAGGCCCACGTACCGCAAAAAAAAAAAAAGTAAAGATGAAAAGGTCTGAATTATCCAATCTGAAATGTGAAAGAAGACATGAACATCTTCCACAAAGTGGGAAAAAAGAAAATACAAAACCAAACCAAACCCACAAAATGGTCTAAGGAAGCTGGAGTGCTGGAATAGGTTAGAAATTGACTTCAAGCTAATCAATATGACATCTGTACAGAACCATTACCTCAGTCTAAAACTGTAAAGTGGAGGGAATGAATAATTGTGGAAAAGACATCTAGATTTTTAAAAATTGCATGGGATTTTAGAGAAGATTTTATCACCATTAGATTGCCAGGGATTTCCAGAAATAAATGGAAAGAGATAAATTTTTAAAAATTAACAATGCTCTATTTAGAATTTCATAATGAGACTGATTTTCTAAACTTTAAGTTTTTAAACTCAAACCACTTTCATTTATAGTATCATCAAGATTCATGGACCGGGGCTTCCCTGGTAGCGCAGTGGTTGAGAGTCCGCCTGCCGATGCAGGGGACGCGGGTTCGTGCCCCGGTCCGGGAAGATCCCACATGCCGCGGAGCGGCTGGGACCGTGAGCCATGGCTGCTGAGCCTGCGCGTCCGCAACGGGAGAGGCCACAACAGTGAGAGGCCCGCGTACCGCAAAAAAAAAAAAAAAAAAAAAAAAAAAAAGATTCATGGACCTTTCATTTTTACATGCCTTACACCTGAATTGTATGATAATTGGAACTAAAATAATTTCCTTGTTTTTGCAGATTTGGAAAAAAAAATTCTTCAAGTTTTGGGGAAATTTGCTGGTGAGCCTAAACCATAAAGATTTAGGTTTAACAGGGACTGTAGCTTATTACTACTGTTTAATGTTTGTTTTAAAAATTATAATATTGAAGGACATATATGCTAAAATTCTCAGGCATAAAAATATGATTTAATTTGATGAATAAGTAAAAACATAAGGATTAATGTAATAAATCCAAGAAAGAAACATTTTAAAAGATCAAAACATTTGTATTATTATAACATTGTGGGTTTCATTTATGGAATTAATAACAAAATAAAAAAACATTTTTGTAAAGCTTTGCTATTGTTCATTTAATTTGGTCAGTGAAGTATGTCTAATGACTATGAAATATTGGTCAATAAGCAAACTTGAATGATACTTTAAAAACACAAATCTTGATAATGATACAACCCTGTTTAGTTCAAAGTTTCCCTATACCTTCAGGATAAAAATCCACAGCCTTTATCATTGTATTCAAAGTCTTTCATGATTTGCCCCCAACCTATCACTCTACCTTCATCTCTAGCACCCCTGGCATGCTCTTTATGCTGATAGCTACTTGTCACTTTGCTGGGCATTTACACATGCTGTTTCCACTGTCTATAGTGGCATGTCTGTGGCTAATTCTGATTTTAACTTGAAGATTCAGCAGTAGTATCACACCACTCAGGAAAGACGTCCTCATCTTTCACCCTCTTCCTTCATCCCTGGTCTGTGTTGGGCTCTTGGTTTGTACACCCGCCCATTCTCAGAACGTCTCACATTGTAGAGGTTTCCTGACTCTTCCATTGTCCTGAGAATTTTTCAAGGTCAACTCGTATGTCTCATTTGCTTTTATATCTATTCTTCGCACAGGGCTTGGGAAATGACAGAAAGTAGTGGTCAGAGAGGGGAGTTTCAGAATTCCAGATCTTTCTATTGTTGTACTTCTAGGTAATAACAAGGTGTGGCCACATTTCTAGACAGCTAAACTGAATTTGAGGAGACTGAGGAACCATGAGGCCAATGTTGAGAAGGAATATCAGATACACCCTTGATAGTTATTAATGTTGTGCATTAAAATGTCCAGGCACAGGGCAAGACTGCATATCTTGGATGCCCTGTGGTTGAACAGTCCATGTAACTAGTTCTGGCTAATGAGTTGTTGAGTGGAAGTGACACGAGTCAATTCAGGCTAGAGGATTTAATTGCTAGTTGGAGACCTTCCCTACTACTGAAGGGTGCCTAGGATGGGCAGGAAAGGGAGCCAGAAAAGGAGGCTATCACAGGGGGATAATAAATAGCAGTCAGATGTGGCACATAATTTGGAGAGAGAATTGACAATATTTACTGATGGATTGGGTGCAGGTAGAAAGTCAATGCTCAAGATAGCTGTCCATTCTGTCTGGGTCCCTGAGTGACTGCAATGGGCAGAGCCAGCTGCCCCTAAATAGTATCTCGCCCAGCCAACCTGCGGTGAACATGGAGTGAGAATAAGAAATGAACCTTGACTCATTGAAGCCACTAAGTTTAGGGGAATGTTTGTTACTACCACATAACCTTGCATAACCTAGCACAACCAGAGTATGTCAGGGAATGAGGTTAAGAGGCATGGATGCCATCTGTTCCATTGTGCTGATGGAACTCACCAGCAACTCCCAAGTACCCAACTACTGCTGGTTACCCTGGAATAGAATATGTGAAAATAAACCAAGTGCCAAATTATTGAGAAAAATGGCAGTAATGGGAAGTTCAGCAGGTTATACCAAAAGTGTGGGGAAAAGGTGGTATCAGCAAATAGCATGAGTTTTGAATAAGAAGTGGTTTATTGAGTGACAGTGCCAGACTGCATTGATGGTAGTCTGAAAATGACAGTAGGAAGCCAGAAATGTATGGCCTGAGATGGGAAAGTAGAGCAGCAATAGATAAGGTTTGGAGGGGTGTTATGCTGCCACTGGGCAGAAGACAAGAGAAAATTGTTGAAACATTTAAGACAATTTAATCTTACTCTTTCACTAGAGCTAATATTGATAATAACTATCAAAAAGTGCAAGAATATACTAAATTCTTGTATCCTTAAATAGGCCTAATTATACTTTTTCAGAGCATACAGGAACTATTTCCTGGTAATTATTGGTATTTTAAAAGCTATGTTCACATGCATGCTTTTAATGCCTTAAAGTCCTTTGACATGAAGGTTGGACTGTGACTGATTCGGGGTATCCCCAAATGGAAAAACATTTTTTTCCTATCTCAAAACACATTTTGCTTCCTGCCAATTTCATACCTACACAACATTCTGTACTGTTGCTTTCATTTTCCCCCAATGCCACTTAGATTTCTTCATGCATATTTGTATTTTTAGATCAGATAAAATGAATAGAAGTTTCTTCCCTTGAAAAATGTGTAGTGTGATTCAAAGAAAATGTTAATGAAAAGAAATACTAAGTCTTGTGAAACATCGATATATAGCAACTAATTGGAAAAGCAACTCAATTGCTTTTTCTTTGTGTTGTTTCTGAAGCACCGTTCTTATGGAATTATGCAGCTGTACAAGCACTGGTATCGACAGATTTTTTAAATGGAAGAGATAGGGGGTGGTGAAACAACGTACTAAACACCATTTCTTTCAAAATACTCCTAAATATGGAGGTAGTATGTAGGGACTCATACTTTCTTTACTGCATCATATTCATTTTTAAGAAAACCACCTCCATATAGAAATACTTTCCACCAACACACATACAGGTATCAAAATGAAGATGACTTTTCCTGGGTTGTTAAATTCCTTCAGAAACATGGGCTGTCTTTCATGACAACAGTTTCCTTCCTCCTCTGCTCCCACACAGCTTGACAAGCAGGTCACAGAGAAAGGTTGTTAACTACATTCCTTTGCCTAAAAAGGGATTTCAAGAAAACAAGTACCTTAACTTCACTCTTAAGAGAGGGTCAGACGGCTGAGGCGGTGATTTGTTTGTGTACATATGGGCTAGTGCAAAGGAATGGAAAAAATATTCGGGTGAAGAATTTCTAAATGGGAAGATGTGTTTTAAAGACAGCTTCTATTATATGTCAGCTACACCTGGCAGAGTCACAGGGCAAGGTGAATAAACTATAAACAATGAAGTCTCCTTAGTGAAAACCTCTGCATAGTGAGAGAGATCTGTGGGTGGGATAGAACAGCCAAGAGTGTCACTCGCATAGTATATGTTTTTTAAAGCGGGTTTCACATCACTTTTACTGTAACTGGGAAGGATTTCAAATTTTTTAAGATAAATTACTTGGACTTAGCTTCTACTAAAAAAACCCAAGACGATATATGATCGGTAGACACATTAGATTAAAAATAAAAATCAGTTCAAGAACTTCAATAAAATTAAGAAGCCAGTTGCATTCTTGGTGCATAGAAATGTACGTTAAAAAACGTACTAGTTTAGTGCATCTGTTAAATGATACAATATACATATCTATAATTACTCCAGAGATCAAATTAAGTACATTCCTCATTTGTTCGTTTGTCTCTAAGGAAAATACAGGAAAACAAATGCTAATCAAAAGATTAATGGACTTCTAAATGTATAATACATTAGCCGCTCCTTCAATCTTTGGGAAACAAAAAAACAAATAAAAATAAGGCGTTGTCTCACATATTCTTGGTAAATTTCATGAAGTTTTAAGGTTCTTGTCAGTATGAATTTGATTTAAAGCTGTAAATCTTTTCTGAATATTTCTATGGCTATCCAGATAGAAACATCATACATAAAAATGTTCTTTATTCCAGAAAAGATAAAACTCCCAGTGGTAAAAGAAGATTTAGGTATCTCTGAAGGTTTCTTATCTCCTGGCAACATAACTCTCTGATGGTTCAGTGCCTGAGAGGGTTGTCTGAGATCACTCATCAAATAAATCAAATAGTTGGCTGGTGAAAAGAGGGGGAGCCTATAGTAATCGCATGTCTTGCTTCCAGACATCAAATCTTTCTTCTAATAAGCCAGTAGAGAAGTTAATGTCACTTGATGTGGCATATGAAAACCTGAGTCTCAACCTGCCTTAAGTTTCTGCTACTAGTTCTGAGAATGTTTGACTTGCCCAAGCAATGATTATATTTAGTTTTAACATTTTAAACCGCTAATTCCAAAATCCTGATGTGCTGAGGAAGATGTGGCAGGAAGGCTGGAAACGTACTGAGTTTTGTCTCTAAACTTCTTGGAGGAATTTTATGGCAACATAGAAAATCCACTTTGGTGGGGTGATCTTTAAATATTCTATAAATATTTGTTGATATGATGATGAAGCTAGATTTATTTTATATATTTTTGGTTAATATTTTACTGAAAGCTCTATTTTACATTTCGACTGTAAAAAACAAGTCTTTTTTTTTTGCGGTACACGGGCCTCTCACTGTTGTGGCCTCTCCCGTTGCGGAGCACAGGCTCCGGACGCGCAGGCTCAGCGGCCATGGCTCACGGGCCTAGATGCTCCGCGGCATGTGGGATCTTCCCAGACTGGGGCACGAACCCGTGTCCCCTGCATCGGCAGGCAGACTCTCAACCACTGCGCCACCAGGGAAGCCCCAAAAACAAGTCTTTTAAAAATTAGAAATCAAATACTTTAGAACTGTGTGGTCCAATATAGTAGCCAGTAGCTACTTGTAGCTATTTAAATTTACATTAATTAAAACTAAATAAAATTTTAAAATCCAGTTTCTCAGTCGCACTAGTTACATTTCAAGAAATTCATAGCAACATGTGGCTAGTGATTACTGTATTGGACAGCGTGGATATGGGACATTTTCCTCAGCATGGAACGTTTAGAGCACTTCTCTAGAAAGATGCATAATTCAGGTATGGCACATAATAGTATTCACAAATCGATCTTCCCAATCCAGTGTTTTGTTTTAGAGTCTTTCAACTTATATAGAATAAGAGATGGCATGACTCTCATTCTCATCTTCCAATGAAATGGAGAGAATATCTTACCATGATACCTGCCTGTGTGGTTTGACTATGTGTGTCACTTTTGTGTATAATGTCCCTTGATTATAAATAAGCATAACAGAATTCTTAATTAATAAAACCTCTCAAGTGCCCAAAACATAAATGTCTTCTAATTTAGTCTCTGAACATCCTGATAAGAACCAGTATTACTGTGGCTTGAAGCTCATAGATTAGATGAACAGAAGTAGGCATAATAGAGTAAATGTGCTTTTAAAGAACATTTTTTGTTCCTCTGTCCAAAGCTCTGGCTACCAATTATATTTATAGTTTGGGTTAGCATGCCTACCTCATACACTGAGATTAGTTATTGTGCCTAGAAAACAGCACTAATATATACATACTACTTAGCATATATCCTTGCAAAAATGTTTCCTTTTCATGGGGACCTAATTGTTCCATACATAAACTTAGCCATGTGAATGTAAACCAAGACAACATAGGAGGAGCCTTGAGCAGTATATTATTGATTTGATTTTTGGTGGCTAAAAATTTCCTACTGAAGAATTATCTTCCCAACTGACAGCAGCAGACCTCTCATTAGTACTAACAGGTTGAGGAGGGAGATTAAAGCAAACTGAAGGCATAGAGAGATTTAATTCCGTGTTCACACCTAGAAGTGGTGATAAGCTGGGGATCTGCCATTACCTTGATATTTTGGAGATAAATGGGTATCTGAATAAATAGAAGCCTTCAGTCTCTGCAGCCATCACTAACATATTTCACCCTAATTGCAAAATATTTATTTTAAACACTAAAATACACATTGAGGAAGCTAACCTCGGCTGGTGAAAAGGAGATTTCAACTGATAACTTTTCCAAATTAATTCAAATAGCGTGGGAGATATTGAGGATGTCATTTTATCCTTTATAGTTTGACTTTGTATTCTGTACATGAGGAAGGAAGGAAAGAAGGAAAGAAAGATGGAAGGAGCTACCTCTATGGTTTCTCTGTGGCTAAGAACTTTTTGGGTCAATGGCTGGTTTTTTATTTTGCTCTGTGCCCTAGCACCCACATATTAATTGGCACATGGTATGGCAGTTAGGAAATATCTGTTGAATAAAAAACACTTAATAGATCTTGCAGAGACAAAAAAAATGGTAATTTTTAAAGTTAATGTTTATGGGTATATTATAACATTTCTTTATTAAAATATACATATTGCTTTGTTATATTTGAGAAACTAATATGTAGTGTGTACTGAACACATTCTATCTAGTAGTAATAGGGATAAAGCAGTGAGCTAAATCAAGTCCCTGTCATCATGGAGATCAGAGTACAGGCATATCTTGTTTTACTGTGCTTCTCTTTATTGCACTTCACAGATATTGCATATTTTTTTTAAACAAATTGAAGGTTTGTAGCAACTTTGCATTGTCAGATGTTGGTTAGCATTTTAGGCAATAAAGTATTTTTTAGTTAAGGTATGTACATTGTTTTTTCCACTTAATGCTATTGCACACTTAATAGACTGCATAACTTTTTATGCACTGGAAAACCAAATAATTCATGTGACTTGCTTTATTGCAGTGATCTGGAACCGAACCTGCAATATTTCTGAAGTATTCCTGTATTGTGAGAAAATATCTTTAAACATTTGTGAATACTTTAAGACCACATGTTGTCTCATTCGAAAATCAGCAGGTTCATTTACTCATTTAGTCCAGTTTATTCTCTCTACCCGACGACCACCACCTTATTAGGAAGTGATGGGGAGAATGAAATTGAAGGAACAAATTTTGTGTAACTGGATGTTGATATTGAGGAATCTGGGTTCTGAGGAGTCCCACCACAGATGGTGATGTAGCATACGGGTGAGCAGGGAGCAGCCAGTGAGCCAAAAAGTCTACACAGAAGTACCTAGGTGTGTAATTAGGGTGCGAGTGAGGATATAGCTCAAGGCTGAGACTTCTGACCACAGGCCACCTCTCCCAATTCTCCACATGGGCCAATCTGAGCTTCAGTTTGACCCTTTGCCCACTCTTTGCATTTTGTTTTCTTTTTCAAAGAAATCTGGCTTCAGAAAATGATATCTAAATGATAATGTGTCATTGTGCTGATAAGTAGGGTTACAATGCTTGAGACAGATAGATAAAAGCAAGAAAGGCAGCTAGATGGCAGATCAAAGGCATTTCCTGAACAGAAGGTGGAAATTAGCAGTTGGGAATTTTAGCAAATGCACTTAAGAATGTAGAGGAGCTTCTCAGGCATTTATTAGAAGCTAATTCAAACCCTTCAAGTTATGGAGGATTCTGTAAAAAGCACCTCTTAACTGACCAACTGTCAATTAGCAAAGGAGAAAATGACTCAAGTACTCCATTATGATGATGATCAAATAAATGAGCTTTGATTACTATAATAATGGTAGTATAAGTTATAAAAAATCTCTGGTTTTAGATATGAAAAGAATTCATAACTGGTGATCATCTGTAAAATCTACTGTAGAAAACTACAAGTATAATTGCTCAATGATGCCAATTTATTTTTTCTTCCTCAAACTTTACAGGTGATCTAATATAATGAGAAATAATAATCATTAAGGTTTGATCATGCCAATCTAATTTTCTGGATGGCTTATTAACCTTGCAAAGATGTCTTTCCTTTACTTCTTGATCATTAGATCAGGCAATAATTAGAGCAAGAATGAGGAATGTCAATTACATAATGATGTGTGAGAGGATACAGAACGGTATCATGGATATTTAGGCTTGTGTGTCCAAGTCTGGCTACATTCACGTACACCCACGTAAGCACACTTTTCAGTTTCTTCTAAGAAAGAGATTTAACAAAACGTTGTATTTCAAAATAGGATTTAAATGTTTTTTCCTAAACTGAATCTGGTTCCAGTGTATGAGCTCCAGAAAATAAACAGCAAAAAGTTCAGAGTCTACATTAAACAGCTTCTCTCATCACACGGTCTGAAAACTATATTCCATGTACTACCAGATTATAAATAAAAAATAAATCACACATTTGACAATAAAGTAGACCCTATTATCAACTACATGAATTTTGGTCTGAAAAAAGGAAAAAAAAATATAAATGTTGCTCAAACTCAGAGGAGGTATGATACTACCCCTTCTTTTTTTTTTTAACACCTTTATTGGAGTATAATGGCTTTACATTGTTGTGTTAGTTTCTGCTGTATAACAAAGTGAATCAGCTATACATATACATATATCCGCATAGCCCCTCCCTCTTGCGTCTCCCTCCCACCCCTCTAGGTGGTCACAAAGCTGATCTCCCTGTGCTATGCCACTGCTTCCCACTAGCCACCTATTTTACATTTGGTAATGTATATATGTCAGTGCCACTCTCTCACTTCGACCCAGCTTACCCTTCCCCCTCCCCGTGTCCTCAAGTCCATTCTCAACGGCTGCATCTTTATTCCTGTCCTGCCCCTAGGTTCATCAGAACCCTTTTTTTTTTTAGATTCCGTATATATGTGTTAGCATACGGTATTTGTTTTTCTCTTTCTGACTTACTTCACGCTGTATGACAGACTCTAGGTCAATCCACCTCACTACAAATAACTCAATTTCATTTCTTTTTATGGCTCAGTAATATTCCATTGTATATATGTGCCACATCTTCTTTATCCATTCATCTGTCAATGGACACTTAGGTTGCTTCCATGTCCTGGCTACCATAAATAGTGCTGCAGTGAACATTGTGGTGCATGACTTTTTTTGAATTAGGGTTTTCTCAGGGTATATGCCCAGTAGTGGGATTTCTGGGTCATATGGTAGTTCTATGTTTAGTTTTTGAAGGAACCTCCATATTGCTCTCCATAGTGGCTGTATCAATTTACATTCCCGCCAACAGTGCAAGAGGCTTCCCTTTTTTCCACACTCTCTCCAGCATTTATTGTTTGTAGATTTTTTGATGATGGCCATTCTGACCTGTGTGAGGTTATACCTCATGGTGTATGATCCTTTCAATGTGCTGCTGGATTCTATTTGCTAGTATTTTGATGAAGATTTTTGCATCTATGTTCATCAGTGATATTGGCCTGTAGTTTTCTTTTTTTGTGACATCCTTGTCTGGTTTTGGTATCAGAGTGATGGTGGCCTCGTAGAATGAGTTTGGGAGTGTTCCTCCCTGTGCTATATTTTGGAAGAGTTTGAGAAGGATAGCTGTTAGCTCTTCTCTAAATGTTTGATAGAATTTGCCTGTGAAGCCATCTGGTCCTGGGCTTTTGTTTGTTGGAAGATTTTTAATCACAGTTTCAATTTCGGTGCTTGTGATTGGTCTGTTTATATTGTCTATTTCTTCTTGGTTCAGTCTCGGAAGGTTGTGCTTTTCTAAGAATTTGTCCATTTCTTCCAGGTTGTCCATTTTATTGGCATATAGTTGCTGTGGTAATGTCTCATGATCCTTTGTATTTCCGCAGACACTACCCCTTCTTGATAGATTTAGCAGGTTTCATCCAGTGGTTAAATCTATACTTCTTTCTTCTTTCTACTAATGAGTAACATATACTGTGTCAACTACTAGTGCTCCCTAAATCCACTCTCCCTTTTTACACAATAAGGCAGCTATGGAGGTACCCAACTCAGATTTCAAGAAAGAACTTGCCATTTAGCTGCAAGATATGCAGTTAGTTGGGAGCCCCCAGCTGTCAGTGACTTCAAGATTCACCTCAGCTTTCAAGCCCAGGCGACTTACTTATTTTGCAGCCACAGCAAAATACTGAGCAAAATACTAGGGTCTGGCCATTCCTGCTCAAGATAAGACTCCCCTAATGTGCAATATTTACTCTGGAGATGCACATAGGGTTGACCTATTTTTTGCCACGTTTGTCTCTTGGTTGGAGGTTTGCTCTGCCCATCCTGCTTCTCTTCCTCTCTACTTTCACAACTATCAGCTCTGCATCACAGTTTGTGGACTTTCCCCACCCAATTCTGCTTTCTCTGCATTTTATCTTTCACTTCCCCAATAAACCTTTTTCACTCCTAAATTTGTCTTGGCATCCACTTCCCAGAGGACCAAACTGACACATATAGTGATAGAATCTTAGCAGGGTATGTGGGAATCTGCTTAGAGACTTCATTTGCCAGCCTATTTTATGCCTAGATGGCCATATGGCTAAGTTCTTGGCACCAGAATATGACTGAAAGTGACATGTATAACTACTGCTTCACTTCCTTAAGTGGAAATTGCTTGCCTTCTATTTCAGTTGTTTTCCTCCTCCTGAAAGCTGGCACATCGAGGTGGCATTGATTGAACTTCTAAAATGCAGGAAATTCCCTTGAAGAAGAAGTCAGCAAACTATAGCCAATAGGCAAAAGCTGACCTGTGGCCTATTTGTATGGTCTGTAAGCTATGAATGGTATTTACATTTTAAAAGCATTGTTAAAAGAATAAAAATAGGCAAAATGTGTGGCAGAAACCGTATATGGCCCACCAAGCCTAAAATATTTATCATCTGACACTTTATGGAAAAAGTTTGCCGATCCTGCTTCAGAGGACTGCAGATCAACAAGTTAGCAAAAACCTGGGTCTCTGAATGATCATGTGGAGCAGAACTATTCATCTGTCCTGCAGGGATGTACTGTAATGTGAGAGCAAAGTAAACTTCTGTATCCTTGGAGCTACTGTATTATTGTGTCTTGCTGTTATGGGGACAGGCCCTAGCTAATATACATACGAGTAAATAAAAGATCAAGATTAAAATGATTTTCCCTTCCTTCCCAAATGTTATACAACTCAGTCATTTCTTCATCTAAGCTTTGAGCAGATTACTAAAACTAAGTTCATCATTTGTTTATTAACTTTTAAAGACCTAAAGCATTTTCATTACTTGGTACTTGTATATCACATTGCACAAACACTGCCTAGGAAGATAGAAAAATATGTAAACTTGAGATACAATGGTAAGTATAAAGTCTACTTTATTAACTTCCCTTAATCTGAAACACATATCTTAACATTATTTTTAGAACTGGCCTCTACCTTACACAAAACCATGATGATGGTAGTGATGGAGTTGAGGTTGGGGGAACAAAGATAATTTTACAAATGGCTAAACAATAATTGCATATGCTAGAGAGTAACAACTTATAAAATAGAGCTATTAACTCACATCAACTAGACCATATTATGACAAAATCATTTACCATCACATAGATGTTCTACAGTTAACTCAGTTACTTATTATATCAGTTACTTAAGTTAATTCAGGAACTTATGTAGCACATATTTCTTGAACACTTTTGTGAGCCCTGTGTTGAAGTAGAGAAAGTAAGTCAATTTGGTATATCTGGATACACAGCAACTGCACAGATTATATACATATCAATTTAAATGACCAGTTTTGCTGCTCCATGGGTTTCTTTTTTGACAGCAATAAAGACTTGAGTTATATAAAATAATCTTTTTGCTGAACCTAAAGCCAAAGCCTGTGCTCATTTAGACAATGTCTTATACACTCCAAAGCTTACTTGTTTGCCAAATTCTCATCTGCTTTTCATTACACATAATGCTTTGCAAAGTATTTGATCAAACAGATGTCATATTTACAAGCAAATCTTAAAAAACCCTACCTTTTGTAATTTTATTTGTGTTACCTGAATATACTATTTTTTAAAATTAGGAATGTTGTAAGAGCAGAATTTTTTGTTATGACACACAGTGAAGAATGAAAAGAAGAACTTCTTGTGATAGGTATTTTCAGCCCAATACTAGGGCTTATCCAAAACATATTTAAATAACTGGAAGGGTAAAGTGATGCTCTTTGTTTTTCTAGCAGCACCTTGGTACACAGCTTATTGGTTTACCACAAAGCTGTAGGAAATTCAGTATATTTTGTAATTTAGTCTTGAAGCTTGTTCTGAAAAATTTCTTTGCAAAAATCGTTGTCTGCTTTAATGCTGAGCCAAGAAATGCAAAGCATGAAAATACGTTTCGCTCTTAAGTAGTTTGAGGTTTTGTTTAATAAGCAAATTTCGCTATAAAGAGGCATAAGATGGAAGTCATTTCTTTCTAGTCATATTAATTCTAATTTAAGAAAGATTAAACAATCGGCCTGATGACATGACAATTTGTTAAATTCATATACCTGAAACTTAATTTCTACACAATTAATTGTGATAAAATATCAGGCTTTCCTTTCAAAAGAATCAGGGCATCATAACTATAACGAAAAATGCCATGCGGGAGGGAGATGATACAAAACTGATTTCAGTGGCAGAAGAGTCCTAGTTATGGGCATATTATATGGAGAAAGTATTAAAGTCTTCTATGTGATCTTTAAAACTATACTTTTTAATACATTAAAAATCAATGATGAGACATCATAATTTATTAACCCGTTTTACTTGCTTTTGAAGTTGCCCTTTATTTTTTTGGCCATTACATAATGTTAATTCTGTGATGAATAACTTCATAAATACATCATTTCTTTCTTGTGTTGAAACATGTGCTTAGGAGTGGAGTCTTTTTAATCAAAGAATTTGAAAATCTTTTATCTTTACTTCTTACTGCTGTGCCCTTACCCATGGCAGATGTTTCGATTCAAGTCTAGTGCTCTTTCCTGCTAAGACCCCATGTGGTTTAGAATTCTTAGAGCACAGTGCTCCCAGCAGCCACTATAGTTAAACAGAAAGTCAGAGTTAGCACGCTAAATATGACCCTCTCTGTCATCTTCCGCCTATGATTTTCCAAAACAATCATCCAAATTCCAATGCTACTAAAAACAAATGAATTTAGTAACATCACTGAAACTTTGCTAACATTTTAGCACTTTTTATAATTTTTTATCATTTTTTATCATAAAGTTATTGCATTTGTGTTCCTTGTACCATGTGTGAGGATAAACTTTCTCCTATATGTATGTTTGCTAATTATCATTACTCAAGAATGAGTTTTTATTAAAACTACTTTGCATGTTAACTGGGTTTCTATAGACAAATGACCTTCCTCAATAGTCAGATCTGGGTCATCATTACTCCATCTGGTATTTATTTTGGTGCATTTTCCCAACTGTTATCCCTGAAAAACGCTTTTTATCACTTTGCGTAATGGTTTATTTTTAACCTTAAAATATGTTTTAAATGAAATAAAAATAGAAGACAGTAAAAGATATCAAAATGCTGGACAGAACATTGTATTTTATCAGTTGTTTCCTGCATTTTGGAACGTGTCTACCCTAGCAGGATTTTTAGAGAGCTTTAACAGAAATGTTGTTTCAAAATCAAAAAGCAGTAGGAAAAAAATCCTCTACGTAGTCGTTACCACATGTAGTGTTTAGATAGCGTACCAGCTTTCAAAAGCCATATGCAAAAACTTCAAAAAAAAAAAAAAATCCAGTATATTTTTTCTTGAATGCCCTAATTGTATTTTCAGCTTCCTGACTTTGTTCATTCTTTATCCACATCTGAAATGTCTGTCTCCATTTCTGAACTTCTACGATCTATTTTGATTCAGGTCTAACTCAAGCAATTAGAGAATTATATAGTATTGTAGGTAAAGGGAGGGCTTAGAAAAGGGAACTAAATTTCATTCAGGGCCTTTTCTATGCCAGGCTCTGGTCCCAGGAGTTTCAAAATTGCTCTTAATACTATCACCACTAGAACCATTGTTACCACTGATTTGCTGCTACTAAGAGACAAACCCTGGAGTAGGTAGTTATATACGCTTTCTAATTTAGTACTCAAAATGACTCTATGGGCTAGGTATTATCATGCCTACTCATACATGTGGAATCAGAGAAGTTAAAAGTCCTGCTTAAAGGCATACAACTACTAGTGGTAGAGATGGGATTTGCAGTCAGGTCCATTGGAATCCTGTAGTCAAGCTCTTTGCACTGTCCCTCACTGTCTCTTGTGCCTCTGCTGTGATCGGGCTCATTTTTTTTTTTTTTTTGCTCTACCATTATTTATTTCTCATCTTATTTACTGTGTGTGCCACTTATTTGGCATTCTCTTCCTTGCATCAATGATGCTTGTATCATTAAATGTATCCTCTGTTCTACAATCAGATTATAACTTCCTTGAGAGAGGAGATGATATTTATTACCCAAATAGTGTTAAATTTGATGCTTTGCACATAGTGGGTGCTTAATAAATGATTTTTGCTGAAGATAATTGTAAATGATTTTTGCTGAGAATAATGAAATTGTATGTGAAAGAAAAGTGAATGTTCTTTATATATACATAGATATATATATAAAGAATGGATTCAGAGTAGGACTCTTACTGAAAGAGAAGAAAAATCACAATTTATAATTTCTCCACTTTTATTTTCACCTTTCTACCTCTTGACTGTAATCTTAAACACACTTTTATGTTGAGTTTTTAATTCTTGTGGTATTATTTTGTACTGGGATATATTTATAAGTGGTTACTTTATTGTCATTTTAATTCTCTATTTAAACAGAAATTGAGATCCCACCAAAAAAGGGAATCAATGCTATGTAGTTTATGATGACAGAAACTATTTTAAAATGTATGAGTGGGTGTCTAGCACAAGTTGATTTTTTTATTTAGTTTTACATTAACTTTTAATCTGGAGGAGATTCATTAGTTTTCTGCCACTGAATTACAGGCACTTTTAAATTGCCTTGCTTTACCTACTGCTAAAACATGCAATTGTAGCTATGCTTCACCTTAATACTGCTTGGTTTTCCTTTAAATATTTTAAACCAAAAACTGGAATAAAAGCCCTTTTAAGTTGAGCCAGCCTCTGATACAAGTAAAGGTTTAACTTCTTTTCTTGTCTGCTTCTCAGAAATGAAATCTGTATTCAGGATGTAATGCTTCTTCTGAAGTGCTTGAAGAATCAGAGAAAATGGTCCATTTTCATTTTAATGAATCATGCTGGAGAATAAATTTACATGATGTTAATACTGAGACCTGGAAGATGGTATGGTATAATGCTCATAATAAAGGATTTAGGAACCATGACAGTTCTGGGGTATGAATTCTGGTAAGCCACTCATGTGTGACTTTGGATAAGTTACTTGAGCTCACGGTTCCTCAGTAAATTGAGATGGAGTGGTAGAAAGAGGCAGCCTGTAGCTGAAAACCAACTCTGTGAGGCCAAAAGGAGATAAACAAGGCATCAGGGCTATATGTTCCTTGTGCACCCTAGGATTTTCTGCACATAAAACAGCACCACATAGTCAGGCATCACTCATTGTGGGTTCTTTAAATAAAACTGACAGCAGCTGAAAGGTCTGTTCAGAGAGACGGCAAGGCGGAATCCCATCTCAGGCAGCCATATGAGAAGTAAACTGGGAGAATGCTGACCTCCGAACAGTATGCTTGGCTCTATCTCCATCTCAACTCTGGAACTGTGAGCAGTTATATCTAATAACCATATTAAAGAGGTATATGAAGGGAAAATCCATATCTATAGAGGTAGGGAGAAGGTGAACTCATGGAAGCAGGAAAAAAAACACTAAGAAGGTTAATTTCAGGATTCAGTAAACAAAGTTGGGTCAGAGAAATCTAGGGTGCAAATGTATGAATCTGATCACAGAGCTCTTAAGGGATGACTTTTACCATCATCTCACAGCATTCACTCATCATGCAGTTAGCACTCCAGAGAGTTCTGCATTTCAAAGGATTTATTCCTATGGACAGGATCCGTTTCCCAAATGTGCCGCAGAGCCATTGAAAATGGCTGCTGTGATCTTTAAGAGATTGTTTCATCTTCCTGTGTGTCAGTTCCCTCATTAGGAAAACGAACCCTATCAAATTCCACAGGCCAATGTAAAGATCAAAGGAGTTAACATATGACAAATTAAATGTATTATTATTTTGGTTAAATCTGCACCTTTGGCCAATATAAATCATCAATGATATCAGAAAATTAAAGGAATTATTTAACAAGTTATTGGTTATAGAATTCATTGGTATCTATCCATAACTAAGAACATTTAAGTTTTTGGTACATTCAGTTATGTGTTGGTTTGTTTTTGCCTTCATAATTGCTATGCAGTATCAGTGAGACCTCACGAAAGCTGTATGAAAGTACATCTAGAGTTTTTTTGTTGTTGTTCAAAAATCATACACGAGTAAAGGTAACTTCAATTATACTGCAATTTATCCTGGTTTCTTTTGGAAAAAAACAAACAACTTTCTAACAAGGTTTTGTCCTGAGTCAAGGTTTATGCAGATTTATTTCAAATTACTGATTATGGACACTGCTTACAACCTGGTTGCCCATGAAATATTCCTATTGCAATTCTTGTCTTTTTAGTAGTACATCCTCTGTAGTATGTGTCACCTTGGTAACACTCCCAAAAGGGGAAAGGACTGTTAGCTGAGAGATAAGGTGGTATTCATGGGTTATAAGTTTGGGTTGTAAAAAATGTTCATAGTAGTGATCAAACCTTATGATCCATCTACATTGCGGTAGGTGCCAAGCTAATGCAGAATTGGACACACCTCCTAGCAAAGGACAAGCAACCTTAAGTTCACATGTCTTTTATTCCTCTGGACTATATCTCCTATTGTATTTGGTCTGTATGCAACCTCTAAAGACACTTGCCTTGAAATAGTTTTACTCTGTTAGCATATATTGCTGCAATTTATTACCTAGGTGTTATACATGACAGAAAAATATATTAAAAAGCAATTTTTCTTTTAATGTAACATACGTATAATAAAAATTGAGGTATCATTTGCTAGACTGGAGTTGGGAAGAAACAAAATTGAAATATACATCTTTTCGACCCAAAAAATTCCACCTTATACATAAAATTAAGTTCCCAATCTGAGAGCTCATAGATAGATAGTTATACTCTACTCTGGACAGGAACTCAAGGAAAAAAAATCCAGCTAATCAGTGAATGAGGAAGACTTTGCTCATTGGGAAGAACTATACAATAATTCATTCATTTCCTAACTCTGCAAAATATTTAATACCCAATCATGTTCTAAGGCTCTAAGGAAGTATATGCAACACTCTGAGAAAAAACAGCTTATAATTCTATCCAATAAAATGCAGGGTTGTGAAGTAGTTAGGTAGAGAAAAGACAATATCCAGCTTAAAAAGAGGAGAGAAATCTAAGGAATAAACATTGGTCCCAAAGTGTATGGATTCTCCTTTCACAGTATCCTGAGTCCCAGCACCAGCAGAGTGAAAAGTCACCTTAGGAGCAATACTACAGCTGCAGGAATTACCTGAGGGGCTAGAGTTTAGAGACAGCCCATCAAATCTTTGTTTGTTTAATAAACCTAAGGCATAGTGCCAAATTGGTTAAATGAACCATGTCTGTGTTCACTCAAGCATGTTACCGCAGTGAAATTAAAGAAGAAACGAAAAGGGAGCTGATCCGTTATAACTAGCTGCAATGAAAGAGACTAAAGATTATATTAGAAACTTGTCTATGTTTAACGTACGGTAAGTGTGATACTGACAAATAATATTTCTGAGTAAGTTCTTTATATCATCTCTGATAGACTCAATCCCTGTATGATGTCTATTGACTTCCTCTGTTAATATCTCTATTAATGAAACCATATTTTTAATCATTCATTATTCTCCACATTTGATATTTCACATGTGCGTTTGAACCCAAAATAGAAATAGCTTATTTATTAAACCCCACAAAATTTATTTGTAAAGAAGTAGATGCTGGGAGGCAATAGTTCATACAATTAGTTCCTGTTCCTCACTTTGAGCCGAACATTGATTTAGAAAAGACAAACTCATTCCAGCATGGTTCAAATGCCTATAGCCACCTGATTCACTAAGGAACAGCAGTGTTTCTGTGGTGGATTTTTCTGTCTGTGGCTCAACAATGAGTAAACAGATCCTTGTAGAGGTTCTGCCAGGCAATATAGGTGTTGGGTCTTCAATTCCTTCCATCACCTCCAGAAACTTGCTATCAGGTCAAAGCAAATAAGATTTTTTTTCCTAACAAGGAGGCTAAATTTTCCCCACAGGTAAGAAGGGACTGAGTTCGTGAAGGGACATGAAAGATGGAAGGGGTAGTGGGAAAACAGAGGCTCTCATTTTATTAACGCTATTTCCAGGACCTATCTGTACTCCAGCCATAGCGATATATGGTTCATGGATTTTTAGCTGATGGAGTGCCTGCATTTTTCCAGACCACATCTGGCTGCAGAATTTACAAAGAGAGGGGGTCTCATTCCACCTCATTGGCAGAAACAGTGAGTGACATTTGGGTCAGGGCAAGCTGACCCTGATAACATTACTGGTGGTGTCAGCGTCAGCTGCTTTGAATGAAACAACAGCTATGCAGAATAGAGCACAAAACTGAATCAATTGTCCCGAAATTTTCTGAAATGTTCATGTCCCCAGTGCTCTCTAGGCAAACTCAAGGACTGTTTCTTACTCATATGTCACACTTTCCCACTTTTCAGTCTTTTAACTCACGCTATTGCTTTGGCCAAAAACTGGTTTTCTGTCTTCTACCATTTCTTCTGCCCAAAGCCTATCACATACATTTCAAATACCACCTCCAAAATATTTCTTATGCTTAGCCTTCCACCTACCCTTGCCCCTTCTTCCTGAAGTAAGTCTTCTTCTACTGAACTCTGAAGCACTTTGCCCCTAACTTGGGCTTTCAATCACGTTCACCTTGGCTGAAAGGTTAATTATGAGTTTGTGGTCTCATAATTCTCAATGAACACTTAGAGGGTAGGATCTATGTCTGATTTATATTTGTATCCCTTTAGCCACTTACCATAGTAGGCCCTCAGTAGATTTTAGTTTAAAAAACATACATATTGGGCTTCCCTAGTGACACAGTGGTTGAGAGTCCGCCTGCCGATGCAGGGGACACGGATTCGTGCCCCGGTCCGGGAAGATCCCACATGCCGTGGAGCGGCTGCGCCCGTGAGCCATGGCCACTGAGCCTGCGTGTCCGGAGCCTGTGCTCCGCAATGGGAGAGGCCACAACAGTGAGAGGCCCGCGTAACAAACAAAAAAACACATATTGAAAAACCAAGGCAAAAGTGAGATTTGGAGATTGAATTATCGAATTGCTCCAATTCTTCACTGAATTTAGGGTATCTAGACAAAACTCCTGCTCCCTGGGCTCCAGCACAGTCTTTCCTAACCTCCTTTCCTTTTCTTTTGGAATCCCTGTAGGCTCAGGTATGGCCTTTCTCCCCACCTCCTGACCTAGTTACTTTGATGGAAGAACTAGGTGAGCAGTCTAGGGACCAACAACCTCAGCCTTTTTTGTTCCCAAAGGTGAGGATGACTGATTATTGGACTCTAAGTGGCAAAGAATCCTGCTCTTGAAGTTCCTTGAAAACTCTGAAGAACATAGGATCTAAGAGAAGAGACGCCCCCCTCTCTTTCTGAGCGAGTCTCAGAGTCAGCACTCAACTTCCAGGTCGAAACCATGCCATAGAGTCTTGGAAATCCCCTTGCCTCTCTCCACATCCAGATAACCCTGAACATTTTCTCCTCGAGAACAGCATCTGTGATCTGGGTCCATCTCCGGGTTCCCAAGGCCACCAACCCAGACTGAGCCCGCATGTGCCCGCCATGTGCCCTGTGCTCATCTCAGGCCACAGGCCACCTGGCCCTGCCCAAGCTGGGTCTGATTCCAATTTATTCTGCTTCCAAGCTATGTGACTTCGTAGAACCTAAGTTTTTGTTTCCTACTCTGTGAAATGGGGATGATGATGTCTACCTTACTGAGAGGATTAAACAAGAAAAGGCATATAAAACAGATGGAACAATGCCTAGAACATGGTAACCTTTAAGCTTAAGAACTGGCCTCACCTGTTCCGTGCATAACCACATTCTTCCTCCATGCATTGATCTCCCTATCTAAGTTGCCTTCTTTTCTCCTTTGTCTTAACAAAATTCTATTCATCCACTAGTTGACTATCAAATTGTTCTATATAATTTTATTTCTACTGATCTGCTTCTCTTTTCTGTAAATAACATTTATTTTTTGTAGCAAGCAAATTAGAACTAGTATGTATTATCTTGTATTGTTTTTATGTTGCCTTATATAAACTTGACTAGCAGATCTTTAAGGATGGGATCATGTTTCTGGTGAAGTGTTGTACATGGGCCTAGCCCAGTGCTAGCACATAAAGAGTAAACGGTAAACATTTATTGGCTCAACAATTAAAGGAAATGCTGAGAGACAAAAATTGTGCATTCTTTAGTGGAGTGACTCTGAAGTTTCCCAGAATTGTTTATTTCTGCTCTGGCTTGCTAATTTTAAGAGTGACAAAAATGCACTAGCCCATTCATAAAGTTCCCTGGCATCATGACATGTCTTTAATCTTCTGTAGTTAAATATCATCACAGCCAAATGCAGTGATATAATAGAAAGCAATCTATTATCACAATAAGTTGCCAGGAGTACAGTCAGTCAAAATGGCAGTTCTCTGACACCTTGCCATCCCGAGACTCTCCCTCCACAATGTGTGACATAAGCTAATTTACGTGTTTTCTGTATAAAGAAGAGTCAGGGAAGTCTGATAATTGACGTAGAAATACCAGGAATAGCTTAAAAATGGTAACATCAAATTTGCCCATCATATCCAGGAGGCAACTCAGATGTGAGCATTTGTATGTTGAATTTGTTACAGTGTTAATCAATTCTGAAAATACCTATCTCCATAGTCCAAGTACTACAGGTAGTTGAACAGCCAAACTAGTGTAAGAAATTGAACAGAGCAGGTATGATGGCCCAGGGGTCTCATTAGTTATACAGGGATTCTTTTTATAGGATAAGAAAGACTTCATCGCTTTGACAAGAAGTTATTCATCTACATTTTAAAACTGGCAAGACATTACCAATTTCATGGTTCTATTCCTGTCACTAAGCATGCCACGATCTCTAATGCTCTGTTAATGTGTTAGAAATATTACACGTGGGAGCTGGTGAATGCAGCAAGAAAGCAGAATTTGTCTCACACGCTCAAGCTGTGTGTTCTTTCGCCTCTAGTCCTTTGGACATTGTTGTCAACTCCCAGCTCCCAAGGCTCCTTCTGTAAGTACTATCACACCTCCTGCAAGGCTTAGGGATTCTCTGCAACCAGCTCGTGGCAGTACTTGTGGTCGGTTTTTGCGTGTGTAGCTGTTTAATGCTTTGATGGTTGTTTAATGGCTCTTCTCAAACACCTCTTCCTGAATGACAGAGTTATAAATCCCAGCCTAAGCAAAAGTCACATAGGAGCAGAAACGTCAGGGAAACCACAGAGGTGATTGGGACAGAGGCATAGTTACTGAGCAGGTACGCTCAACACCCTCCTCCTCTGCCCTACCTGCCACCTTCACACCCCCACGTCACCAGTAAAGTTGTAATTGCATGAAAGAGAGAAAAGGATAGAATATCAGCTAGCTCTCTAAATGAGAGAAAAAAGTATTTACTTCCTTTGCTTGTCTGCAATCTAGTAAGAAGCTTATTCATGCATTTTAAATTAAACCCTTATTTTAATAGCTAAACACCAAGAGCAAACACTCGGAAAGTGGATGGTCTCTGTAACATTTGCTGGGAGAGTTTTCCACGCTATAGTTGGCATTCTGGTTTTATTATGTCACTTTATGGGCAATAAGATTAGATTTTTTTCCGTTGCAATTTATCCGAAGGAAAATATTAATTTGGAGGTTATTATCACAGTACTGAATTTCAGTGTAATTCTCCAACTCATTAAAAACCATGAACTGCTATGTGCACTTCATGCTAAAGTATCAAAACACTGGAGAAAAAAGTGGGGAAAAAATTCCTAAAGTCCAGTGACATCTATGTCCTGAAATCTTGCTCTCTTTCCAGCAAGTGTGCATTACTACCTCTTCAGAATAATTTGTTTTTCTATGATAGTGTGACTACTTTCTCTTAAAAGTTAGTCTTAAAAACATATGGCTTGCTTTCTTCATCAGAAACTTAAACATCTGAAGTCCACGTACTTGCCCAGGATTTGAAGCTTCAATTTTCAGTTCCTTCTCTCTTATTAAAGCTCAGTTACAAGAAATGATATTCCTGGATGGTGGGCTAGATATTTATTGGTAATGACAATTCCTGTTGTATTCTGTGTGGTGCTGTCTCCTATTTCTGATTGAAAATAAAGTGGAATCAAGATCAAGTTTGACTTTGCTACTCAGGAATTCTCTTGAATATTCTCCTTCGTTTATTTTCAAATATGCAGGGTTCTGTATATTTATTTTCAAATATATAAGATTCTTGTATATGAACATGTGGTAATTTACATTTACCAAATGTGTGGTATTTAAAGATAATTGATAGATTATCTGGAATTTTAAGAAGAATTTTGGGACTATATAAATGGTCAAGAAAAGAACGTTCCATATTTTTTACAAGTCTTCAACGTTCCCAAAGACCAACATTTTTATCGTTGATTGAAGTTTGGCTGGGAAAGTGGTTTGTGGTACTTTGTTACAGCAGCAATAGGGAACCCATACAAACCCCAAAATAGAGGGTTTTACCTTGGAAAGCTTCTCTTGATATTTTCTCCAGCTGCCCCTTTCTTGAGCAGATGCACATTGCTGCTGTTTGTTGAGCTGTTCTTCCTTTTCCCAATTTGTTCACAGACTAAAAATCACTTTAAAGGCATGTGCTCTCCCTGCACTGTGTCTGTTCTCACGGAGCTCACATTTTACTAGGAAGGAATAGATGCTAACAAATGGAGTAATAGTTATAAGATACAGTAGGTGTTAAGAAAAATAAATCAAGACAAGGAGATGGAGAGTGATATTTTGGTGCTATTTATTTATTTTGGAGGGAGCATTTGACCTAGTTTAATAGCTTTTTTCTAGAATAAGTCTCAAATTCTGTTCCTATGTTATTATCAATTCTCTGTCCATAAAAAAGGTATTCATTTGGTACTTCCAAACAGACTCTCGCCTTTTCCCAAATAACATCTCACCTCTCTTCAGATATTAGAAGGCTAGGTGTTCCTCATCTCTAAGAACTAGCCATCATTGAACATGCGGAAAATAGAATAAGAAATCATTTGGATATAAGTTCCAAATCTGAATTCCAAGACCTCAACCACAAGAGCACAAAAAACACATCTATTCTCTTCCTTAGCAGTGGCTAGATGAGACTCAGACAAGAGCTTGTGCCAGAAAGCTCCAAGTAAATTTTACCATTTGATGACATGTAGACCCAGCCAGTTAGACCGTACTGGTCATTTCTAGATCAACTGCAGTAATTTTAAGAGTTTAAACCCACAGTGGAAGTCTTTCAGATCACATTTAAACCCCGAGAACTCTAAGTTAGGAGGAATAAACAGAAATAAAAAGAATAAAGAAATAGAACAAAAAGAAAAAGGGAAAGAAAAGTATATGATAAAGAAGGGATGGAAAGTTCTGGGTTTTCATATATGTTGGGGCTGGTCTTAGGGACACAAGCATTAAGCCTAAGACTAGATTTTTGTTGTGTTTTGTTTTTCCAAGCCCCTGGATTGTTTTTAGACTCATGGTATTAGCAGTACATCATGGTAATTCTCTACATGGAACATTCAAGTGTCTTGACCTTTGATCTTCCAAGCAGTTACTTTTGAATGTACTTATTATTAATTTGGCTTGAAAGAAGCTTATCTGCTTTATTTACATAATCTTTTGAAAAGGAGGAATGTTGATAAACTGTATTCTGGTTGAGGTTTATGAGGTCTGCTTAGACTGAGAGGATGAGGTAGAACTGGGGCTCAGGACACAGATAAAAGTTTCATATTATATGACTTTTATTATACCGCTTTTCACATTACTTTGCTTCTGTTCTTATTTTAATGTGTAATTCAGCGTCTCAGTCCTGTGTTTCTTTAATGTAACGTAAGTCCAGTTCCAAAGACACTGACCCAAACACATTTCAAGTGGCGTTTGAACATCCACCATTTGAAATAAAATTCTACAGCACAACCAGGGGCAAACATTCTTAGTATTGATAATTGTGTGTGTGTGTGTGTGTGTGTGTGTGTGTGTGTGGTTGATATGTCCATTTCAAATCTTATCTTGACTTTATTTGTAGCTGATGAAGATGCCACTCTGATAGAAACAAGAAACAATTTTCAACTTGAAAAGAGAAGTCTCCTCTTAAATCAGTATATATTTGATTAGAGATCATGTTCTAAAATTTAGCCAGATTTTATTTATACTCAGTTGAAGCCCTTTAAATGTATCCTGAGATTTTAATATGCAATTAGAAAGTATTTGGAAATATCCTTCCTCCCCTCTAGTAAGTGTTAAATTCATCCTTAAGAATTATTATACTTTCTATTTCTGTCTTGATTTGCAAAGGGCATGGTAATCAATAATAACTGTAAAATAATGTGGAACAATTAGTTTTTCTTGCATGCTCATAATTTGTGTTGACATCAGTTGGCATTAGTTAATGCATATACTGGGGGGGGGAATTAAGCTGCCATAATCAAGTTTCATACTCACTGCTATTAATAGCATTTTTGCTTTAAATAAATAATTTTTGAAAATCTGTATTCTAGCATCCCACTAGCAACAGAAATGGATGCATTTTCTTCTAGAACCCAGTGATTTTCCAAACATAATGACTCAAAAAATGAGTCAACATATTTCTCTGAGTTTTACCAGATTAACCACTTATGCCTATTTCAAAACTGAGTCTCTGCTGTCCTTCATATTCCTAGAAGCTCATGGTAAATTCACTTGAGTAAGGCTGACTTTAAACATTCATGCAAGCACAACATTTGATCACAAAAGCTGAATTTAAACATCAGGGTTGAACTTTCCTCAAATATACTTGGTTCTCTACAACCACTGATGGTCTGCCATGTTCAATTATCTGCCTCATCATTCCTTTCTTGCCTTTATTATGTCCTGAGTAGGTTTGCTATTGTTTTCTTACTCTCCCTTCATCTAATTTTTTCCCCCATGTGATTCTGAGTCACCCATAGACAGCTTTCCTTTCCCTATACACAGGACAGTCCTCTCAAGCTTCTCCCTTCAGATTCTATATAGGCAGGAGTTACGGAAAGTAACTTGAATAAGGGGACACAGCTGAAGCCATAAAGAGGGCCTTGCTTTGAGGCTTAGTGTCTGGCCTGATGATATTTTACAACTAAAACCCTAGAGATCAGCAGAGTTGATTATATATAGTTTATTATTTTGGCTCAGAACTTGCTGCTTATTTTGCTACTGAGCTAAAACCCTCAATGATCAATTACAATTTTTAATTATATTAAAGAGGGATATAATTCAGTTACTTTCAGTACCATATTTATTGGAGAAGGTGAAATATTCTGTAAATATAAAGGAAATAAAAATTGATTCCAATGAAGGACAGAAATGGATGGAAATATACCTTTCCAGCAAGATAGAGGCTTTCTTCTACATGCACCCATGTATCATTTTATGTATATGGCATGGTAGTAAGGAAGTTTTGGAAGTTTAAGGAAGTTTTGAAATAGCAACATCATGGAATTCAGTGAGAGAAATATACAGTCATCCTTCCTGCCTTGAAAATAAATTCTAAATGTGCTTTTTACTGACAAATAAGGTCACACACTTATTCTAATTTTATTTTCAAGCATGTTTATGGAAAAATTAACATCATAAAGTTATGGGGCCACCCAATAAACCCAACACTTTTCCTGCAGCAAAAGAAATATAGAAAACAATTATTTAAAACAAAAAGACAAGGAACAACAATAACAACACAAATCCTCATGATATAGAGAATCTTATCACTAATTTACTTTAGAGGTGGAGACCAAAACACTTTCCATAATAATACTGGGGATAAGCTAATGGCAAAGTCAGATATTATCAGAGTATTCAATTTAGGATTTCGAATTCAAGCATAGTGCTTCCTGCATTCTGGGAATAAAAGTCTTCCGTAACTTACTTTAAACATAAAATAAATAATCAACTGTCAAAATATTTAGAAACCACAACCAACAAATGAAATGTATGTAAGATAAATATGCTTCATAGTTTTTGACATAATCCATAATTTGAGGTTAAGGTATATTCATAGTTCATATGCTAACTTGAAAAGCTGCTTTGGGCATTTGTCATGGTTTAGTCTTCTGTTCTTAGCATGTAAACTGTGAAGAGGTTTTCATAATGAGGAGAAGTGGTATTATGGGATTTGGAGACACTGCTCCATAGAATACAGAAAATGGAATTTGGATGAGTGTTCTACTGCTCTGAAAGACGAAGCAGTTGATAGTTAACTTTCTCTTCTGCTCAGGCTGTGACTTGGTCGTCCATTAACAATGAAATCAGTGGAATATTAATTGAGTGTTATTCATTCATTCAGTTGGGACTTTTTACATGAAGAGATTTTCAACTGAAGTTAAAAATTTTATAGACATAAATGTAGATGAAGCATTAATAAAAAACAACAGAAATGTGACTGTATTTATTAGACAGGTTAATTTTTTTAATGGTTTAAGAACCATTTTAGAAGCTTATTTTTTAGGCCATTTAGAAATTAGATACTTATTCTGCATATCATAAAATATTCCATGCATGACTGATTTCTTTCAAATTAATCCTCTATACCTATTAACTTGATTTCAGTTTATAAATGTACTCATTATTTTGAAAATTATAAAAAGAAAAATATCTTTTAAAATGTGGATATATCTTCAAATTTGAGGTCTTTAAGTGTTCTAAAAAACACAAGTATATTTTGCATTGATTTTTAATTTTATTATTTCTTTGTATTAGCATATACAAATATAATATTTAATAAAGAATTTTTGGATTTGTGTATACACTAAATTTTGTAGATAGAATAGTTTTAGGCACATACATTTTTAAACAATTTAAGGAAATCATGTTGACTTCACCTTGGGTATTTATTGAGATGCTCTTTTAAACAATTGCCTGTGCATTTCTCCATGTAAGAAGCTCCCTGATTGTTCATTACAAGCACACTTACCACACTGTGCACAGCATGCTTTGCAAAGGATTGCAAGTAAGGACATCTCACAATGGAATTATGTGGATTTAGTTATAAGTCCAGTGTATTAGTTTCCTAATTCATGTATTATATCATCTTGTGTACTCAGCCAGAGCCTAGGAAGAGCATATATTCTTTAATGTAGTCCCTCTTGGGCTATGATAACAGAAATATATTGTTAGCTTGGATAGGAATCACCTGTCAATTTAGACAATAATTCACTCAAACGTTTCAAATAGATTTTAAGATACAACAGATACCTTCAACTGACCTACCTTACCCTCTTCTCTTGGAGAAAAAAGCATTTGACTGCACATTTTTAATCTAACCAAAATGGAATAAATCTTCATTGCAATTTTAAGTACTGTTTTTTCTCCTTGTGGAGGGGCAGGAGTAACTACAGTTGCAGGTCATCATGTCTTAACTGCACTTCACTGTATGTTCTTTGCCCTCCATTGTTAATATCTCTTAAAGTTCTCATGTTTTTATTTTTAATTGGATTATGCAAAAATACGTTCACATTCAGAGCTCATGTTAGCCTAAAAGTTGTCTAAATGAAGTGAAGAAAGTGCAAGGCTAGGATTCTAGGTCCATTACATATACTATCACACTTAGACTTCACCAAAGTGGTAATGATAGTCTCCATTTAAACAGCAGCTTAGAGGAAAGGGAAGACAAAGAAAGGTCACAAGCATTTGGCAAATGACAACTACATTTGACTCAATTAACCAAATACAAGTGTGCAATGTATATCATTCTGTGCTTGCTATTTAGTACCATATATCACCATTTGTTAATGCTTTAAGATAGGAAATGGTCCCCCCAAATAATAATCTCTAACTTTGATTTTAACCACACCAGCAGAATAAGGTAAAACACTAACATACAGTCTTTAAAAAACAAAGTGACTTTCTACCCAGTGAGTAGTATCAAATGCAAGGTCATATTCTACTGAGCAAAAACACTCTCAATCTAAATCTTATTTGACCGGAACTCTGACTTCCCTGTGTAGAAAATAAATATGTTTTTCTCTTTTATTTATGTTAATTTTTGAACTATTTGGTCAATATAAAATCAATGTTTTTAAAGTACTTAATTTGCCTGTCATTTAGAATTAAAACAATTTGCTCCAAAAAATTCTCTTCATTATCTGATAAGTCAAGTGTTAAAATGAGACTAGGCAAAATGCTAAGAAATCAAGTCTTTAAGCAAACACTTTGGTTTCCCTGTAGATAATTCCTGACTATACAGGAGAATTTTAAGCATAAGGTAGAAGCAAGGTTCTACCCCGTTATCCAGTTTGGATTATAGCAGGGCAGTTGAGCTAGAGGCAGAGGCAGTCTGCTGCTCTTCTCTCAACTGGGTGATAAAGGTAAAATTTGAAAAATAAAGACAAATTAGCTAAGTTGGCAGTTCCATAAAATTTCAAATTCTGAAGATTTTTTCTTCTGGGTATATGACAACCCTATGAAGAGTAGCAGAATGGAATTCTCTAAAAGCCTGTCTTTGGCCAGCTGATCCTCATAACTCGTTGTATGTATCTGAGTGAATAATACAAAATTTGTATTATTTGTAAGTATTGAGAAAAACTTTGGCAAAATATTATTTAGTTTAGTTATTGAAAAGGAATTGATTTGAATTTTTCAGAGTATTTCAGTTATAGAAACCAGGCATGAAACTGTGTTTAAGTATGAGTTGGTTTTTAAAAACAGAGAATTTTTGAAATTCTCAATAATGTCAAGTTTCTAAAACTACATTAGCACTCATTTAATATTCTTAAAAGACAGCAGGTAAGAGCTACAGGGCTTCTACACTAAGAACTGAGCAAAAATCAATACAGGCTTCCTTCCTTATTTTTCCTTCCCTTCTTTCAATTTTTCCAGTTGTTTCTATAGAGCAAACACATGCTATTTTTTCTTCTCACTAGAAATGAGGACAGAAAGCCTTGAGTAATGTTCATAGTTAAATTGCATTTTTCAGTAGTCAACAAGCCTGTTTTATTTGTTTCTTTTTTAGGGTCAGATAATATCTAGTTAAGTGTCATTCCTTGAAGATAAGTCCATGAACTAATTCTTTGGGAAGCCTAGGACATTAGGAATACAGCTTTCAGATCTATTTAAAAAAAAAACTCGAACCAGATGTGTTTGCATCTGGTTTGCGTATCTCTCGTTACTGCTGTGTTTCAAACTTTCTTGGATTGGTTATGCTCTATTTTCCTAAACCCTTGAACTCAGACCAAAATGAATTTTCTTATTCACAATTATGTAAGCATAACTTAAATTGTCCTGATTATCTGATAGTTCCAGATGGCTCACATACAGAGCCCCACAACTTAGAGAGATTGGCTTCAGTTTTTTAAGAACTATATCAAATTAATTACTGGCAGCTTCAAAGGCTGTTTAAGGGAAAATGGGTTTTCCACCCAATTTTCTCAGTTTGGTATGTAGAATTGCATCATATGCCTCAGACTGTGCTGCTGCCCAACAGATTCGCGTCCTAAAAGCACACAGACATGTATGTTCATTTCAAGATTTATTTTCCCCAACTTCTTTAGGAAGACCTAAAACCACTGGCTCCTTCAGTGTCTAAGGAATCTGTATCACAAAAGTATTTAGTGAATTTCTCCAGATCACACTGGCGATACAAATCAAGCTTGGATAAGAAGTTAGGGTATTACCTCCATGCCTCTGCATTCCCTCATCAAGTGATAACAATTTTATCACTTTTTTCCACCTTAAGAGTGACAGTATATTTTGTTTCAATAGTGCTTTTCAATAGGCATAGTTTGATTAATGGAGAAAATTTAGACAGCTTTTAGTTTTTTGAACTGTTTTTATAGGTATTACTCAAGTATATTACAAATATATACACTGCTCTATGTCATGGCCAAAAGTTATTGACAAATACTCACAGAAAGAAGAAATGTTAGCCTAATAATGAATTATGGTTCTGTTCACACTTTTATTGTCAAAGTTAGTAACTGCCTTAAAATAGCCAAAAAATAAGTTTTACATTCAACAAACATCTTCATATTTTATACCAAGGAACCAGCCTTACCCAATTTAATTCAATTAAGCAAACATATAGAGAGTGCCTACAGCAGAGTGGTTTTGCTTAAAACAAGTATGTATGTCGTGCACACTTCAAGGTAATTTCTTGATTGACTTGGAGGCTGAAAACCTGATCTTGTGTGTGATGTTGCATTGGAACAGTGGCCCACTGGAAACCTTTGTCCAGAAAGACCTGACTCATCCCTGGGCTTCCAGGAAAGTCTGACTCTAGCTATTTTCCAACAATCCTTACTTGTGTCACTTTGACTGTTAGGCATAAAACAAGAATATTGCTTTTTTTTTTTTCTGGAGTTTATAATATATGAGGTATTTGTCAGCTATCTTAAATTTGTATTTTGCTATGTTTTCTTTTCTCCTCTAAATAAATATTCAATTTTTGTACCTAATTTTGTATGCATTGTCTTAGAATGTGACCTCAAAATCTTATTGGTTTGGATGCTCCTTTAGGTACTATTCTTTGTTTTGTTTTGTTTTGTTTTGCTGTACGCGGGCCTCTCACTGTTGTGGCCTCTCCCGTTGCGGAGCACAGACTCCAGACGCGCAGGCTCAGCGGCCATGGCTCACGGGCCTAGCCGCTCCGCGGCATGTGGGATCCTCCCAGACCGGGGCAGGAACCCGTGTCCCCTGAATCCGCAGGCGGACTCTCAACCACTGCGCCACCAGGGAAGCCCTAGGTACTATTCTTTCACAGAAGAACCGCAACTAGACACTGGGAAATCCTGCAGAGCTGGGAAACGGATGAGCTAGGACAGGGACCCCTGTGTTCTGATTCAAATGCACATATGCTGAGTCACTAGACTATACTGTGTCTCAGGCAGTACCTTAGGCTGTAATAAACGTCTGAGGATACAAATGGTGTCTTCTCACTTAGAAATCTAGTTCCACATGGAGAATGCACTCCCTTCTAACTAAATATTAGTCAACCTAAAGAAAATATCTGAAGAGGGAACTTGGGTCCATGAAAACAAGTATTATGTCAACCATAGGCAAGGCAAAGTTCTCTGAATTACAGTTTCTCTCTCAATAAAATTGAGATAATGATTATTCTAAATTGTTGGAAGAATAAATGAAATTCTGCATATAAAGCAGCGAGCACGGTACCTGGCACATGCAAAAGCTCAATAAATGTAATTTAATTTAGTTGTAGGGCAGCCGATCTAAAAACATTAGAAGGAATTCCAATGTTAAATAATACTAGCATGTCAGTGAAATGTGTACAAAACAGCACACACACAGTCTTGAAGCTCATGTAGTAAAAGACTATTACCACATAAAAGACAAAAAACAAAATTAAAGCCTCCATTTGCTTCTTAAAAAGATGACATTAAAGCAAAAATTTAAAGAGATGAGGGAGAGAGAGCCATGGAGGTACCTGGGGGGCAGAGCATTCTAAATCCCGTTTGAAGGATTGCAAGAAAGTTAGTGTAGCAGGGGCAGAGGGAAGATGGAGAAAAACGTGGAAAATGAGGTTGAGGTCAGTGCACATTCTGTAGGGCCTTAGATGCCATCATGCCATGTGGAGATTATGCCATTTACTGTGAGTGAGATGGAATGCCACTAAATGGTTTTTAACAGAAGAGTAGGGGATCTGTGCACTGGTTAAATGTGGTCTTTATTCTTGCACTAACCATTGCAGAATAGCTAACTAAAAGCTAAAAGGCATGATTATTAGATTCCCCCCAAATCCTGTCCCGCCTATGCTTGGCTCTTGGCCAGCATATGGACTTTTGGTTTTGGATTCACCTTCAGACTTGTGTCGTCATGTGTTGTCTTTAGAATAATTGGTCTTTGTCTTATTTCCATTTCAGAACTGCAGCAATCTTCTTCCAGTTCCCTGAGGAGTCAGATCTAACCTTTGTATTTTGTCTGGATTTTTTGCCGATTATATATTAACAAAACCTCAGTTGTGACCCCGTATCTAATTCTTAACGGTACAGAAGCTTCATTAAGGAGGTAATCTTGCTTTCAACTCTGCAAGTAAAACTCCTAGCAGAGTGCTGTATGAATCATCAATTATTGTATGTATTGAGTCAGACAGTCAGTCCGTTAGCATTTAGAGCCGGGTTCCAGGGTTCTGTTGGTGAGAATCAAAGCAATGGTGGGGTCATTAGCAGAAGGAGAAAGAGACTGAGAAATTCTGTGTCTTTATTTTATATGCAGAGCTGTTGTAGCTTTGAGGTGAGAGCACAGTTGGGGTGTTTGAGGAAAGAGCTGAGGAAAAAAGAGAGTGGTAGGAGATAGAATCAGAGATGTAGCATGGATTAATTAGCTCATTATACTGCTGTGAAGTTCATTTATAAGACCTGTGGTTTTTACTCTGATTGAGATGGAAAGACATTGGGAGTTTTGAGTAGAAGAGTGACACATTCTGACTTCCATTTATAAAGGATCATTCTGCCTGCTCTATCAGAAGGAGACTGTAGGAAAGCAACTGCCAAAGCAGGGAGGAGCAGTAAGAGACTACTAGGATAATCAGAGGGAGAGAGAGACTATGAATACGGGAGAATGATGGTGGCTTGGGTAAGGGTGGCAGCAGTAGGCGTTTGTGAGAAGTATACTGGATATGTTTTGTAGGTAGCTTCTGACAAGATTTACTGATGGTTAAGATATGAGGTTTGACAGAAAAGAAGTTAAGGGTTTTTGGCAAGACTCCAAAGGTTTTGGTATGAACAACTGGAGAATGCTTTGGGACAGAAATGGGGAGAATAGGGTGAACCAAATTTGGGGGAGATAATCAGAAGAATTTCCAGTTAAGTTAGTTTTCTTTGAGCGAACACATGACCTACCTATACACGAGATTTTATTTTAATGTCTGAAGATGTAGGTCAAATATTTAGATCGCTGCAAACACGTTATATTATGTACTTTATCTTAGTCTTCTAACTTGTACTGCAATCTATAAAACCATTAAAATAGTAAAAAAAAAAAAAACCCCAGAAAGTGGTTATCGGCAAACATTTTAATGCAAAAACCTGACAATTTTAAACCTCTTTTATTCATATTGTATTCATCTTGGATAATTTAACTGGATGAATTAAAGATAACATAAATTATTCAACTGTAAATGATTTAAAAGCAAACAGCACATTCATTTCATCATTTTATTTTTCTTAGAGCCTTTCATTAAAATTCAGTCATTCTGCAATTAATTGTCACAATTTTCTGGCCAATACATTCATTTCCTATCAAATTCAAAGAAGATTATTTGAATTAAAAAAATCTTACTCTACATGTAGTTATTGAACATTTCAAGTCTTGACAGTTTAATTCTATATTTGTGTTATGAAAGGCAGTTCTTTTCTTTTTGCCTGTCTTATTTCTTTAAGTTAGTTATAGGTGAAATTGTAACCCTGACTATTATCTCATGTTAACTCAAGACAAAAAATTATCTATGAATATCGTGAAGAGATTTGACCTGTAAACTTTTCATTTATTGAAAAGACTGCTTTTAGATTTTATCACATGAATTATTACCAGAATTCTTTAAATATCCATATGAAGTTTAATTGATGTAATGTTGAGCAACACACTCTTTTCATTTGACGTATTCCAAAATGACACAATTTTTTTTAACCAAATTATTTTAATGTTCATGAGATAGATTGATTATATATGTATTTCATGATGGGTTACTGAAGTGAACATAAAGTTTAATATTGTTTTTGCATGTTTCCTTCCCTGAAGTAATGTATCATTCTATAATAAACAAAACCATTCACTGAACATATCTATCAAGTAATGAACCTGTATTTTAGGCAACTATTTTCCAAACACTGTAGGTAAAAGTAATAATAGCTACTATTTTTGTGAAGATTTTCTAGGTGGCAAGCCCTGGGCAATACGCTTTCTATGCATTATCTAATCTAGCCCTCACAACCACCCTGCAGAGAAGGTACCTTCATTATTTCTATGTTGTGGGTACAGAAACAGTAGATAAGACCTGTTAGGCATTTGGCCCAATATCACACAGTGATAAGCGGCAGGTGACAGTTTAACTAGGCAATATAACCCCAGAACTGGAATACTAAAAGCCAATGGCATGCTTCTTTAATTCAATTGGCATTACTGAATTTGCAAAATTGAGTTACTATTTACTACCTGCCATTAGCAGGTTAAAATACAACTAACTATAAAACATGTATCTTCAGATACGTAGAAAATATAGGATAAAGGAGAACCTAAGTTATTATTAATCCAATGGCTTTTTCTTTAGCTGGGACTTTGTCGCATGTCTTCCAAGCAGACAAGAATTATGACATATCCCAATTTTTAAAAAATTTTTCTTTCAGATTTTAGTGGGGTTTTTTTGTTTTTTTTGGATTTTTTTCCTTCTTTTTTTTACATCTCTACTGGAGTACAATTGCCCCACAATGGTGTGTCAGTCTCTGCCTCACAGCAAAGTAAATCAGTTATACATATACATATGCTCCCATATCTCCTCCCTCCTGCGTCTCCCTCCCCATCCCACCCCTCCAGGCGGTCACAAAGCACCGAGCTGATCTCCCTGTGCTATGCAGCTGCCTCCCACTAGCTATCCACCTTACGTCTGGTAGTATATATATGTCCATGCCCCTCTCTTGCTTTGTCACAGCTTACCCTTCCCGCTCCCCATATCCTCAAGTCCATTCTCTAGTAGGTCTGTGTCTTTATTCCTGTCTTACCCCTAGGTTCTTCATGACATTTTTTTTTCTTAAATTCCATATATATGTGTTAGCATACGGTATTTGTCTTTCTCTTTCTGACTTACTTCACTCTGTATGACAGACTCTAGGTCTATCCACCTCATTACAAATAGTTCAATTTCGTTTCTTTTTATGGCTGAGTAATATTCCATTATATAGACATATCCCAATTTTGAGGAATACTTTAGAGAATGCAGCTTGAGTCAGCAAAAAGATGGTTAAGGAAGTCACTATTGGGCACTCTAAAATACTACTGTTGCCAATAGAAATTAGCAAAAGAAAAAAAAAGTTTGAAGGGAAAGTTTTTAATGCATATGGATAGTTTTAACACTATACACGTACGTCTTGGGTGAGACAATTCTGTCTCTAGGAAATAGAAACTAAGAAGAGCATAACATTTAAATCACATGAATGAAAGTTAGTGATTTAGCTGTAGTAAAAAAAAAAACCCTAGGATGCAAAATGTTCAAGTATGGGGGTTACATAGACAAGAAAGCAATTAAAAATAAAAGCATATTTATTGATACAGAAATAACTGGCACACAATGACATACAGAGTGTTATTAGGAAAATACAAACTACAGAAAAATATATAAACTATGCTCCCCTTTGGGGTGTTAAAAATGTAACTTGGTATATCTGGGGCTATCTTCGGTATTGCATGTAAAACTATTTTATTGTTATGTATTTTTTTGCTTCTCATTATTTTTTACGATTATCAATAAACTTGATAATAAAACCAAAAAGTTATTTTAAGAAATCCACCATCCATGTTTCTTCCTTTCCTGAAGCGCTGCCACTACTTAGCTTATATCATTTTCAAAAGAGGTCCATGAGTTACTAATTTCTTTGTTAATTATTTTACTTAATGAATAATAAAATTTACCCTTCTTAAAATGATCTTTTATAATCTACACTTGAGGATGTGAATTCCATTCAATTCAAAATAATAAGTACTTCCTGTCTGCATAACACTTTTCTTAGTGCTTTGGGAAATTCCAAGATGAAGAATATATGGCCCCAGCCCACATGGAGCTCACAAATAGAAGAAGAAATAAGGCACAAAAATGTAGGACAAAATGTAAGAATTATGTCAATAGTGATATATAAATCTCACAGTAGCAGGGAAGTGGAAATTATTTCCCATCTAGTGAACCAAGAGAAGTTTAATAGAGATGATGGCATTTGACCTTGAAGTTGGACTTGAAGAATGGGTTGGACTTCTATGGATGAATCCTGAGTTAGGCATTGCCACTGGGTGGGAATTAGATGAGAAACACTTTGGAGGGAATAAAGCAGAGATAATCGTATGGTTTGTCTCACATATTGAATATTTAATAAGTAACAGTGAAATATAAGGCTGAAAAGGGAGTTGAAAAAAGTTCCAAACATTCAGAAAAAAAAGGCTAAGGTGTTTGGACTTTATTATCTATTGATTAGGGAGCTAATAAGAGCGTTTGAGTAAAGAAATGACATTATCTATGTTAATTATAAATAATACTAAGGTTAAGTACACTTAGGATCAAGGGACTGTTAGCTCATGTACAGATCAACTAAGCTCAAGATTCTGAGTGCTTCAGCATCACATGAGAATAAAAAATCTTGATATCTCGATAGATTAATACAAAAGTAAAAGGGAAAAATATCTTCAGCACTTCCTTCTTTATTTCAAATAAAGTACCTAGGAAATTCTTTGTTCTCTTACTACAGATTTTTTTTAAAGATTCTTAAATTTACTTTAATGTTCTAAATCTTACCATGAAAGTGCAAATACTTATGCTAGATATAATCATTTGTGGAAAATTAAGAACCGTAATTAGTAAAAATAGCCTTTCTAAAGCAGAACTGCCCAATTTATATGATATTATGTGCTGAAAAAACAGTCTGTCAGAACAAAGATCAAGATTTTTTGTGGACTTGGAAAGTGTTCACATTCACAAAATATTCATTCTATGTTTACAAGACACTGAGGTCTTTGTTAATTTCCCAAATACAATAATTCAAGTGACTTCTCCACATATGTCAGTATGAGTGCATATGCTTCAATAGACTTTACATTTCTGTATTCCAAATAAAATTGTGTCAATACATTAGTAGTGTTGGATAGTCAAGGAATCACCAGGCAACAAAGGAAATTAAGAGATCACTTGTTCATCTTCTGTTTGCCTTATAAATCTCTCTCTCTCTGATTCTGCACCAAAGATAGAAACCATATGACTTCTTTCTTAGAAAATAATTAAAACAGATAACTTGTTTCATAATGTCATTATGACTATCTGTTATAAACTAAGTTTCTTTTTTTGTTGTCATTCTGGAATTGAAGGGAAAAAAAGCAAATAGATAGCCAGTCATCCATTATATGTGATCAATTACCTCAGCTAGTTCAAACAGGTCAACCTTTTAAATTGATTTTTCCTAGCAGATGATTGCTCATCTCCACAAGCAGGTTACTATTCTAGCCAGCAAGCTCAAAATGGGTACCTTTGGTCATATGGAGCTTGGACACACAAAAAAATATTTAAATCAGAAATATTTTTTGATTACCCTATCAACAATTTGAATTGCATACCATAATCACATGGGTTGTTATTATAATCCATTGCTATGAAGGACAGGACTTTACTAAAATATAAATCTTTTTGTAATAAAAATGAACGTTAGATAATTCCATAGCCCTCTCTAGACTAAAAGATTTTTCCAGGTCATTGTGCTATGCCTTTTAACTTTCACTTTTAAATTCTTTAGTAATCTTTGTTAATCAATTGCAACAAAATATCTACAGCAATCCTAAATTATTAAGCATTAAACTCATACCATCATTGAAAAGGTATCAATGAGAGGAACACTTGTACACTGCAAGCACAAATACAACATGGTACAGATGCTGTGGAAAATAGTTTGGTGATTCCTCAAAAAGTTAAACAGAATTATTATATGACCCAGTAATTCCACTCTTTGGTGTATACCTGAAAGAACTGAAAGCACTAATTTAAACAGACACCTGTATGCCAGTGTTCATTGCAGCATTGTTCTCAAAAGTCAAAAGGTAGAAACAATCCAAGTGGCCCTCAACTGCTAAATGAATAAACACAGTATGATATACACATACGGATGGAATATTATTCAGCTATACAAAAACAATGAAGGTCTAATACATGCTGCAACATGGATGAACCTTTGAAAACATTATGCCAAGTGAAATAAGCCAGACATAAAAGGACAAATATTATATGATTTCACTTATATGAAATATCTAGGATAGGCAAATTTATAGAGACACAAAGTAGATTAGAGTTTACCAATGGGAAGTTATCGTTAATGGGTAGATTTCCTGTTTAGTGTGATGAAAAAGAAGTGGTGATGGTTGCACAATATTCTGATTATAACTAATGCTACTGAATTGTATACTTAAAAATGGTTAAAATGGCAAATTTTATGTTATATATAGCTTACATTTATATATAAGTACAGCAGTGAGTGTTATGTATAATAAATAATTAGTATGAGAGTCCATGTACTGTATTTTTATTTATGAATCCTATATTCTGCTTTTAAAAAATCAATAGAGCCATATATTCGATCCACATGCAGTCTACTGCAGGCTGAATCTCTGCAAATCCCTTTCTGCTATATTGATGCATTGCTGGTTGCCATTTCTTATCAATTTCCCATCCCCTCAAGGTATTTTTTTCTTTAGTACATTGATCCCCATTGCATTTATTTCTAACCACTTCTACTTGAACTACACATGTTAAATTGTTAACCAAGTAAATGGTTAATTATTGAAGATGTCTCTGGACTCAATGAACATTTTTCTTATAATATTACCTTTCTTACAGATGATGAAGAAGGCAAGAAGCAGACAGCTTCAAGACAGACTTTGAGTGCCAGGTCTATGTTACCTGATGCTAGATAGCATATGGTTGGGAGGTTTGAGGGAGGGACAAATATCATAATGACTTCTAAGTTTCTGGATTACAGAATTAAACTCAGGAAAACCAGATTTTGATATGTGCATGCCTGTGTATGGGAAGATAACTAGTTTGGTTTTGGGCATACTAGGTTGTAGGTGCTTTTAGAGCACTTTTGAGACATACTTAATGGTCATGTTGTGTAGGCAGTTACATTTCCAAGTCTGAACCTCAGGGAATTGTGTACTAGAGACATAAATTAGGAAGCCATTAGCATATACAATAGATCACAATTAAAATCATAGGTATAGGTGATATGGCTTCGGGGGAAATTTTAGAATAAGAAATGGAGATGAAAGGAAAAGACAGAAAAGGAGAGAAGAGAATCTGTGACTGTCCATTGAGGAACTCTAATATTTAATGCCTAGATGATGAGGATGAGCCAGCAAAAGAGACGGAGAAGTTGCTGTCAGAGCCATAAGAGGAAATTAGACTAGACAAGTCATGGAAACGGAAGAAACAGGGTTTTCAAAGACTAAGAGGTCAATGGAGTCACCTCCTTCTAAACAGTCAAACTGACGACTAAAAAATGTCCATTGGATTTCATGACCCAGAGGTCACTGATAACTTTATAGAGAGCTGTGTATGTGGCAAGATGAGGCAGAAAACCAAACTGAAGCGGGTTGAGTGGTGAGTAAGAAGTGAATTAGTAAAGTTGGAGAGTATAGACAATTTTAAACAAGAGAAGAAAAGGAAGTTGGTACCTAGAGGTAGAGGGAGATTTCTTGTTTTCGTTTTTAGCTTATATCCTTCATCTTTAGAATAAAAATCCAGCTGTACTTTTATTCTTCTTTTCTGTCTAAACTTATGTCTCTTACCTTTCAAGACTAAACTCTTGCCCATCTCTTCCTGCCTCCTCTAGGGTATATAGAACTTATTAAGTATTTACTATATGCTAACTTGTTATAAAAGGAATTTTAAGATTTGTTGCAATTCTTGCACATCCCTGTGTATTAATTTCTCATTCATTGCTACTTGTTTCTTTTGAACATAGCTGAATCAGTTCTTTTTAAGATGCTTTGTCTCTTACTCTGCATATATGTAGCTTTTTTAGATAATAACCAGACGTATACATTCCACAAATTTCATGTGCTTCCATTAATGCTGAAGGTCATATAAAAGCATTTAAAGTTAATATTACCATTTATTAAAGGTAGTTGTTCATTTAAAATGTTTAAGCTTATGTACTACTGAAAAAAATACTGTTAATGTAGCAAATGTCAGAATTATTATTTCAGTTCTATTATTTTTACCAGTGATTGCTAATAATGAAAAGATGAATAATTGGGCAGTTTGCATAGACAAAGTTCTCATCTTGATATTTTTCAGGTACATTACAATGTTCTATAGAAAAAATTAATCATTTTCATATATTTTTGAATGTCTTAGTTATCATATATGTTAACACTAAACAAGAAAACTAATTTACATAAATTAATACCAGTCTTATGTTATGAAAAGTAAATGGATGCACAAATAATAGAACATAGTTTTGTTTTGGATATTTCTTTATTAAGAAATTTCTTTTCTCTTAATAGAAATGGTATGAAATAAATAAAGCATTTAATCACATTAAATCAATTCTAATAAGCTGTTTAGATTGTTTTATTTATTATTTATTTTTTTATTTTTTACATCTTTATTGGAGTATAATTGCTTTACAATGGTGTGTTAGTTTCTGCTTCATAACAAAGTGAATCAGTTATACATATACATATGTTCCCATATCTCTTCCCTCTTGCGTCTCCCTCCCTCCCACCCTCCCTATCCCACCCCTCCAGGCAGTCACAAAGCTCCGACCTGATCTCCTTGTGCTATGCGGCTGCTTCCCACTAGCTATCTACCTTACGTCTGGTAGTGTATATATGTCCATGCCTCTCTCTTGCTTTGTCACAGCTTACCCTTCCCACTCCCCATATCCTCAAGTCCATTCTCTAGTAGGTCTGTGTCTTTATTCCTGTCTTACCCCTAGGTTCTTCATGACATTTTTTTTCCTTAAATTCCATATATATGTGTTAGCATATGGTATTTGTCTTTCTCTTTCTGACTTACTTCACTCTGTATGACAGACTCTAGGTCTATCCACCTCATTACAAATAGCTCAATTTCGTTTCTTTTTATGGCTGAGTAATATTCCATTGTATATATGTGCCACATCTTCTTTATCCATTCATCCGATGATGGACACTTAGGTTGTTTCCATCTCCGGGCTATTGTAAATAGAGCTGCAATGAACATTTTGGTACATGACTCTTTTTGAATTATGGTTTTCTCAGGGTATATGCCCAGTAGTGGGATTGCTGGGTCATATGGTAGTTCTATTTGTAGTTTTTTAAGGAACCTCCATACTGTTCTCCATAGTGGCTGTACCAATTCACATTCCCACCAGCAGTGCAAGAGTGTTCCCTTTTCTCCACACCCTCTCCAGCATTTATTGTTTATAGATTTTTTGATGATGGCCATTCTGACTGGTGTGAAATGATATCTCATTGTAGTTTTGATTTGCATTTCTCTAATGATTAATGATGTTGAGCATTCTTTCATGTGTTCGTTGGCAGTCCGTATATCTTCTTTGGAGAAATGTCTATTTAGGTCTTCTGCCCATTTTTGGATTGGATTGTTTGTTTTTTTGTTATTGAGCTGCATGAGCTGCTTATAAATTTTGGAGATTAATCCTTTGTCAGTTGCTTCATTTGCAAATATTTTCTCCCATTCTGAGGGTTGTCTTTTGGTTTTGTTTATGGTTTCCTTTGCTGTGCAAAAGGTTTTAAGTTTCATTAGGTCCAATTTGTTTATTTTTGTTTTTATTTCCATTTCTCTAGGATGTGGGTCAAAAAGGATCTTGCTGTGATTTATGTCATAGAGTGTTCTGCCTATGTTTTCCTCTAAGAGTTTCATAGTTTCTGGCCTTACATTAGGTCTTTAATCCATTTTGAGCTTATTTTTGTATATGGTGTTAGGGAGTGATCTAATCTCATATTTAGTTTGTTTTAAATACATATGATAGTAAATAAAATTAGCATCCGTAAGAATAGTAGAAGAAAATGAAAGATATTTTTCAATAAATAGTGAACTTATGAAATGAACATAATACAAGTTCTGAAATAGTGATTTTAATATGGGCAGTTGCTTAAAAGTAGGTGACATTAATAGTAGCTAACAGTTGCTGAGTACTTAATATTCCCCAGACACTTCATTTTATTGTTTGTCTATAACGTCCTAATGAGGTTAGTATCAATATTATTATCATCATCCTCATTACACTGACAGCAATTGAAGCTCAGAATAGGGCACATCACTGATAAGCTGTAGAACAAGGATTGGAACTTGGCTCTGCCCAACTTAAAGTTTGGCTCTTAACCTCTACAATCAATCTGTTTATGATTTATTTATTTATTTAAAAAATAAATTTATTTGGGTTTGGCTACATTGGGTCTTCATTGCTGTGCGTGGGCTTTCTCTAGTTGCGGCGAGCGGGGGCTACTCTTTGCTGTGGTGCGTGGGCTTCTCATTGTGGTGGCTTCTCTTGTTGCGGAGGATGAGCTCTAGGCGCATGGGCTTCAGTAGTTGTGGTATGCGGGCTCAGTAGTTGTGGCTCACCGTCTCTAGAGCACAAGCTCAGTAGTTGTGGCGCAAGGGCTTAGTTGCTCTGCGGCATGTGGGATCTTCCTGAACCAGGGCTCAAACCCATGTCCTCTGTACTGGCAGGCGGATTCTCAAACACTGCACCACTAGGGAAGTCCCAATAAATCTGTTTAGAATTACTTTTTTACCTGAGAACAATATTGGGTCAAGCCTGGAATATGTGTGTGTGTGTGTGTGTGTGTGTGTGTGTCATAGCCCTTAACCAATATAGTCATCCCTCAGTAACCATGGGGATTGGTTCTAGGACACTCACCCCTGCCTCCCCTACCCCTGGCACACACACACACTGCAGAAACCAAAATCCATGGATGCTCAAGTCCCTTATATAAAATGGCGTAATACAGTCACCCCTCCACACCTGTGGCTTCCACATTCACAGATATGGAGGGCTGACTGTACTAAGTTTGGGGTATTTTACATTAAAAAACAAAAAATAAAAAACCCCAAAGCAAATATCAAACAAACAGCTCAGATTGTGGAGAATATGAATATAGTCCTTAATCCAAAAGTTATTTTAAGTTATGTGAAAATAAAATTCACATATTACCTATTTTTGTAGAAGATAATTCTACTTTATCAGTATAATATTTAATCTTGAATTCTGAGAATACATTTGGATTAAATAAAAATTTAAAATATAATGTAAGCTTAATTTAATAAATACATTTAATAAAGTAAAAGTAAATCATAAGACTTGTTTGATAGAATTCTGAATGTTATTCTGTAAGCAAAATGAAGATAAATGAATCAATCAATTTAATGACTATTCAGTTAAGTTACTATATTTTACTAAAATTGTATTATATGTTGATATTAGTCATTGGGTATGACTATAAAGGAAATTTTTTTTACTTTTTGTTGTTGTTGATATGAACAGATTGACAAAACAGCTACATGATTTTATTCAAAATACTTCTTTCTAAGAAAGTATTCCCTGAAAGCTGGTCTGAATCTGTGTGAGACTTTTAGAAATATTTTGATATAAATTAAGATTACTGCCTATGATGTAAGAAATGAAGGAATCAATTCTTACTTGAAGATTGGAATTATTAAAAATGCTAAATCTCAGTACAGCATATTATTTATGATTGCTAATAAGAATTTGTAAACCTTTTATGTCAGAGATCAAACATCTAAGTCTCAACGGTCATTCAAAATACTGACATTTTATTTTTGTAGTCATTTTTTTTGAAAAAATAAGTGTTTTTCTTACTTTCATCATTATGTAACAGCTCCATTTTAATAAGTGCTACTACATATATTCCCAGTTAAGTGTTTTGTGGTTTTAAAAAAGTCATTCTTTTTCTTAGCTCTGATATTTGTGATTTTTAAAAATCAACTACTTTTTAACAAATAAGACTTTATGATTTCCAACTGATGGGAGTTATCAGAGAATGGCTGTTATCTGAGGTGGTAAAAAAAATTACGTGTTTCAGAAATCTTACAAAAGTGTAGTGCTCTCTCAAAGTACATTTAAAGAGATAATTTTCATAAACTATACATGGTATAGGATTTATTTCTGAGACCTATATTCAACTCAATGCTAAGTTTACTTAAAAAGTATTTAATATCAAGTTGGTATATACTCACATAATCTTGTCATAAGAAAATTAAAAATACTGGTAATAGGTTAGAACCTATTAGAATAAGTAGAACTGAAAGATTCTTGAAGTGGAGGGAAATGGCAATTTACTTAAAGAAAACCAGGGATCCAAATAGAATATTAGGAAAGGAAAAACAATGAATTAAAAAGAGTTGAAGTAAATGGAAGTTCTTGGTCTCTATTGATAAAGTATAGAATTGGAATAAAACTAATCTACTAGAGAGTAGTTTGGTTTTATTCCTTTATGACTTACACCTTAAAGATTATGAACATTTTCAGTCTCGGTTTTGTCAATTCAACAGTTCTAATCAAAATAGAGGGTTTTGTACCCAAAAGTTTAGAGTACAGCTCATTTCATAACAGATGTATGTGCCAACAGATTCCTTTGATCCTCTTGAATTGACTACCTAGAGTGACGGCTAGTTTTTGAACAAGTTCTCTGAGATTGGGTTTCTAATAGGCAACTGCTTTGTGGTGAAAAGTTCAGGAATGACATAACTACTCCATTGTAATTGCTCTAAGAGAATCAGAGTTTCAACACAGAAAATTGCTTTGTCTTTAAGGGCTATATACAAGTCATGGTGAAGTAAAACGCCTCTCCACTTTTTCCAGCTCTGAAGAGCCATTGACACGCGTTCAGAAATGCTTCTATATGATGAGACGAAGAGTAAACAGTGAAGAGATACTTACTGAGTTTAATTAGTTGTTTCAGGAACTGAGAGCTTATTCAGCACACCTAAATATGAAGGCTGTTTTCAGCTTCTAAAAAATTATAACAATTTACTGCCTGAAAGAGATAAATTCCCTGAAGACTAGGTTTCTTTATACAGTAGATCTAAAATGTTTATAAAGTAAATTTGATCTAAACCTGGTGACTATTCTCAGAAAATAATTCAAATACACCTTTTAAAAACATATTTTTGTTATATATTTTACCAAGATTATTTAGGAAATATGTAAACATACTATGTGATAACATAACTTCTAAATTGGTGAAACTGTCTACACTTTATTGCCTGACTTATTAAATATTGATTTGTTACCCATTTTTTTATCAAAGCATAAGCTGACTTAGAATATTATATTAGTTTCAGGTGTACAGCATAGTAATTCAATATTTTTATAGATACACACCATACAAAGTTATTATAATTTTGTTGACTATATCCCCATTCTGTATATTACATCCCTGTGACATCCATTTTATGACTAGAAGTTTGTACCTCTTAATCCCCTTCACTTATTTTGCCCATCCCCCTACCGCCTCCCCTCTGACAACCACTAGTTTGTTCTCAGTATCTGTGAGTCTCTTTCTGTTTTGTTATATTTGTTGGTTTGCTTTTTAAATTTCCCATATAAGTGAAAACATGTTTATTCTTTCTGTCTTTGGTTCTAGAACAGAGGTCAGCAAACTTTTCCTGTAAGGTGCCAGATAGTAAATATTTTAGGATCACAGGCCAAGAGGCAAAATCAAGGACATTATGCGGGTACTTATATGACAAGAGAGAAACTAAATTTTCACAAGTTTTATATCGATGAAATTCAAAATATAATAATAAAAATTGTGTATGGTTTTGTGTAATACAGATTACTGAGAAAATATAATTTTGGGGGGGAGGGAGATAGTATTTTGCTTAACTGAGGTCCAAAGTTCTCTATCATCAAAATTAATTGCAAATGTTTTTCTGTAATGTGATTTTATATATCACTTCTTTGAATATGTCTTTTTACCCACATAGGTAGTGCCAAATACTGATGTAAATGCATGAACACATGGTTTCAATTGAGCATATTTATTGCTTGGAAGGAATTTATAGAATTGTATTAGATCATCTTGGTATTTGCCTTTTAGCTTGTTTTTAAATTGTTAAGTTAATGACTTCCAGTTGAAGGTTAGGTGGAAGCTCCTCAGTTGCACAGTTAAATGCATTTTGAAATATGCACATTTCCTTGGCACTTGCATCAAGGCCTGAAAAGTGCTTTGGGCTCATAAAATATATCCACTGCAGATATGTGTGGGAATGAAGATCATACTTCTTACTTTAACTTTGCACCAGGATTGTCTAAAGCAGCTTGACATTACTTGTGATTCAAACAATATTTGTTGTTCTCGAAATTACTTTATAGCAGTGTAAGCTGCACACATAGATGCTCTTTGCCTTATAATTTTAGGTTGAATTTATTAAGAAACATTATCAAGTTTGCAGCAAAAGCTAATTCCTAAAACCAACTTGGCTTAAATCACAGTGGCTGAGGGCTGGACTTCGCCCTCGAATTGTAGATTTTGGACTGTGGTTTCCCTGTTCTAAAGGATACCAAAGGTAATTGTTTAAATTGTCCTACAGTAAATCTTTATTGTTTCTATTTGCTTTGAGCAAGATGTAGAGAACCTCATAGTGTCCATTCTTTCATGAATTTCTTGAACAATCATTTGTCAAGGGCCTACCATGTTAGCTGAATTCTAATGGGTATCAGGGAAATAAAAACACAGTATAGTGAGGGGAAAAGACATGTCAGCATATGATAAGTGTTAGAAATATGGAAAGGTGCTATAGGAGCAAAGAGGAGAAAACCAACTGATTGTGATTTATCAGATGCCATAGTTTGAAAAGAAATGCCAGATGAGAAGATACTTGGTCATAAAGCATTTGTAATAGTTTCTTAGGCAGAGAAATCAGGAAAGGAAATGCTAGATAAAGAGACCACTTTTGTATACAGGACTGGAGGCATGAAAAAAATCATTCTGTGTCCAGAGAAAATGAGAGCCAGTGGAAGTAATGTGGAAGGAGGGAACGGCAGCGGTGGGAGGATGTGCCTGGAGAGGCAAGATGGGGCTAGACTGACGTGGCCTTTGGAATGAGGGCTTCACAAGCTGTACTGTGCAAACAAGTCACCTGGATAATTTGGTCAAAATGAAACTTCTGATTCAGTTGGTGGGGCCTCCATTCTGCATTTCTAACATGAGCCCAGGGGGTGGTGATGCTACTGGCTGGAGGACCACACTTGAATAGCAAGCTTCTACACAACACTAAGGGTTTTAGCCTTCCTCCCTCTTCCTATTATCATTCCCATGATAATGATGATAAAAGTTTTAAAAACATCCAACAGGTAAATAGGCAAATTATGTGGAATGGATGGATAAGGAGAATGAAGTGGCAACAGCTATGTTCCCTGAAAAATATTCACCATGCAGCTCTGATAAAATCTGGCCCCAGTCCACGCCAACCCCTCTATTCTCCAGGGAAAAAGCATAAACAGAATTTGATTTCCTTAGGGCTAAAAGAAGGTACTTAGCAACAGGACTCATTTGAACGGAAATATACAAGAGAAATATTTTGGCATATAACAGCTAACCTCCACTCTGCTAAAACTGATGTCAGAGGAATTTGGACTCTGCCAATATAAGACGTTTATTTTAAATTCCAGAAAAAAAAATCAGATGGTAAATTATGCAGCTTTTCTTAAGAATAGGATAGGCATTTCTCCTTTTGGAGTGGCTAAGTCCTGCCAAAGAATTGTGTGATTTTTATAGTCCTTTTAAAATCCAGTGCACGGTACTGCACTGTATGGCTTCTGTTGTGGTCAATAGGTGATGAAATTGAGTTTGTTCATGAAATTAACTGTATATATCTGCTTGGTCCAAAGACTAATTAAGTGTAGAAAAATGAGATCAGAAGATTACCTTTACAGAATGAATATACACATAAATACTGCATAGAAATGAAAGTATCCGTTTTTTATATATCCTTTAAAAGAACGCTATCAGATTTTAATAGGTTGATAGAACTATAGGCTTGCCCTATTCAATGTGATTTAATCATTTGTAAATAAAAAAACAAAAAACCCATAACAGAATGGCAAAAATGCAAGGTGAAGGTATAAAAGTCAGATTGGAATCCAGAAATAAAATTAGGGAATGTATATTATTTTAAGATGTACATGTAATAACAAGGCATACAAATTGAGCTCTGAGCTTTATAGCAGCCAGGCAATAGATAAAGCTATTTATCTGTTTTTCCATGTGACTGTTAAAACAACTTCTCCCTCATACCAAATGGGAGAAAACTGAATAAGCCACCACATAAAATTATACTAAGAAGAAAATTACTTTCCAACCTTTGGCAAGTTACTTGCTCATTCTTGATGTGCTAATAGCTGCTGTTTTATAGTTTCTCTGAAGTAAAGATTTGTTCTTTAGTGTATTTACTGAGGCGATATTTGTGATAGTTGGCAGCATCTTTACTTCACATTTAGTTATCCTGTGCTGAATTCCTGATGTGATGCGCTAATTTGATTTTCTCTCATTTGTTTTGATAAATAAACTTACATTTTCTTCTGCAGTCAAAAACTGATGTACTTCCTCTGAGTTATAAAAACACTTATAATTGAGTGAATCATGGGAAGTCAACAACACTTATTAAATCTTCGAAGTTTAAAACATGACTTATAACATGTATACAGAATTGGTTTTCCTTGTGCAGTTGTAGCGAAAGGCAAGGATTATATAGTAAATCTACATGATCATTATTAGAAGGACAACTAGGAGATACATTATTAGCATTATTATTATTTGCTGTTAGAAAACAGAAACTAACACAGTATTGTGAAGCAATTATACTCCAATAAAGATGTATTTAAAAAAAAAGAAAAAAGGGGCTTCCCTGGTGGCGTAATGGTTGAGAGTCCGCCTGCCGATGCAGGGGACATGGGTTCGTGCCCCGGTCCGGGAAGATCCCACATGCCGCAGAGCGGCTGGGCCCGTGAGCCATGGCCGCTAAGCCTGCGTGTCTGGAGCCTGTGCTCCGCAACGGGAGGCCACAACAGTGAGAGGTCCACGTACCGCAAAAAAAAAAAAAAAAAAGAAGAAGAAAATAATAGTTTAAAATTGACCTTGTTACCTTGGTACTGATTTTCTGCTATACCACTACAAGGGATTCCTTAATGTAAGGTTTCAACGTCTGTATCAATTGCTATTCTCAACTAAAACATATTCTCTTAAAATCAATATTCTTGTTTACAAACTAGTTCTCTGAGTTATTACAAGTCATCATGATGCTTTGAACAAGCTAATGGTTACAAGAATGTTAATCGATTTTCCTACTTGGAAAAAAATCATGCAGATAGCTGCCTTTTATTCAATATCGAGTTGGTTCATTTGTAGACTGATTTAATTTTGAATCAGTAGGATTATGAGAAATAAGAAAATGTTTGAATTTTCAACTCACTCTTTTCTGTTGTGACATTTTGTTCTTTCATTCCATCATCTCCATTAGTTTGCCAACTGGTACTGACAGGAGTGTAAAACTACTGCAAATTGTTACTTCAGCAGTACTCCACCTGCCAAGAACTGATCAGCTGCTCCTCTAAATGCACCTTTCACTCTTTCCTAACTGAAGGAGTCTGAGCTTACAGTGCTGCTGGGTAATACGTCTCATCCAGCAGCATTTGAATTTACTCACCTGACCCCTACCACTTTAAGATAAACATGTGTGAATGCAATCGTTATGAAAATGAATGTCTAGTCTGCAAATTGGAGGACGTGTGGGGTACAGGACCACAGGGGTGAGCGCTCACACTCTTTTCTATTTATGGCTTCATTTGAACTGAGTTATCCATCCCTTTCTCATCTCCCCTGTCTTAGCTGTTATAAACTGCATCAGGTTTTCTTAACCTAAGGAGGCAGTCAAGCTTTTCTCTATTGAAGACATTCTAATGGGGCTCTGTGGGTCACCTGACAAAAGGCTGGCAGGAGTGATGGATGTTGCATTCTCTCTTCTGTGGATCTGAATGCTCTGCACCTTCTCTGGGTCAAATTAGTACTCCTGAGAATAATAATTGGATTCCCTACACAGTTGTGAAACTGCCAGGATCTTCTGGATGGATAAGATCAGCAAGTATTTCAAATTTATGTAGCCAACTTCAGAGATGCAGACTGAACGCTTATAAAAAATTTTCAGATGACAGAAAACAAGAATAAGCAAGTAGAAAATGGGTTTCTTGGCTGACACCTGGCAAATGGAGTTTAAACATGTAAGGACAGAAGAGTAATTCATATTGACCATAAAACTAAGAGGAAACACAGACATATTCTTCCAGTATTTCAAACTTTGTCACAGTCATGGCTGCCTCCTTATTTCCTGTAATCCATCCTCATTGCCCAACAAGCCATTCCTTTTGAAGACTAGATATTAGTCACTCTAGGACTGTTTTGCCTCTTGCATAGTAGTGCCCCTTTTATTTCTTACCTATACTATACTCAGAATTAACTCTTCCTCATTAGCTAGTCATATATCCTCTGAAAAGATGTTATGACCAAACTTCTTATAAAAGAGTCATTGATTAACTGGAGAAGCAAGCTAAAAGTACTATTTTTACTCAATGTCTATACATTTTTTAAAATTTTTTCTAATTCAACTTTAAAAATATTAGAGAACTGACATATGAAGTAGCAATTCAGCATTAGCATAATATAATAATATTCTTAGTTTTTACTTAGATTACTGACAAATATTCTAATCAATCACTTTAACCTTCAAATTTACGTTTAATATTATCTACTATAAACATGTCCAAATTGGTTTTCCTTTATAAATTATTGCACAGATATATTTTAACAAAAGAAAAGATATGCTAAAAATACTTGAATTTACAGATAGAAAATTAACTTCAGAACAAGTTAACTATTGCTGCCTTATCTCAAGAAAAAAGTAGACAAACAGCATATATTTTAATTCTGTGCAACTCACTTTTAATAAGAAAGAAAGTGCTGGGGTAGTCAGCATTAGTAAGGCTGCAAGATTTTGAATATGCTAGAAGCTTATCAGGTATAATACGTTAATTTTTTCTAATAGTGTAATGAAGTCTGAAGCTTTCAGAGTGATGCAACTCTGATAATGGGTCTGTTTAAAACAACATTAAGAAAATCTTGATTATGGGTTGCACAGCAGCTTCCAAATGCTTAAGGAGAAACTAATTTCTTCATAGGAGGTTGTTACTCACAGAAAATGCATTTCCATTCCAAGTGATGCAGCAGCACATTTCGGCACCCCCAGGAGGGAATGGAACTCTCCAGCATACAGCACAGACGGTGCATTCTGGGGGATTGCTGTATCTGCTACATAATTGCCATAGTACTTCTTTCAAGAGCCACATATTTCCCCTGGGACATTCCTGGGTGTCCCATATATGTGTGTTGAGCACAGAGTAATCTTAACCTGTTCTGGTCTGAGGCACCCAAATTAGGTATTTTACCTCTGGTGCCAGTTTATATATGTCTACCTGGATGGCCCAAGAATGAATAAAATACTAGGAATCTTGGAATCTTCATGCAGGCCTCAGAAGTGCTCCTTGAGTTCTCCAATTGTATATTCTAGATCTTATTTATTTATTTTTTTAATGTCTACCAATTCTCTGATTTGGGTACCTCTAGTCATCTTGAAAATAAAACCCAGTGGCAAGTTTATAAAAGGAGGGAGTGAAATAGCCTGACACTTTTTACCAGCTTGTTAAAAAAAAAAAAGGCATTATCCTCAGAGCAATGCATTCTGGCCATGAAGTAGGTAGTTCTTGGGCTACCCAAGGAATAAGAACACTTTTAGAGGAAAACATTTTAATATTATACTTTAGCTCATATCACCCTGAAAAATCCCCCATGCAGTGGAACAAGAGTTTGAAAACCTCATAGTTGTTCTTACATTTCAATTTTAAGATGCATCCTGATTTTAAAAATGTTAAAGTATGAAAATACTATAACACAGAATTAAGAAAATATGACATTTATTATTAGGGATTTGCCTATATTGCTCCACAATTTCCCAGTCTGAGGACTTGATCTTAATGTGCACATCTATTGGAATGAAGCCCTTTTTAATATGTTTGTAGGAATAGCTGGAAAGATGAAGGCACACCACACTGTATAATCTATTTCATGCACATCATAAAACGGTCCTTTAATTTTAGTTGTGTAATTATTTGCCATACCAACAGTCATTAATTTTTAAAAAAGGTCTCCTTTATTCACATTTGTTTACATAGCTCTTCTAAAAAAAATAAACTACATAACCTTAAAATATTACATTTGATGCCAACATAGGTCACCTACCCTAATTTAACTGCAACTACATTATCTTCCCTAAATATGCAGCAAATACATACAAAATGTCTATATGTGACTTAGTTGTGTTACACTGTGATCTATAATCTGGAAAAAGTAAAATTGTATTTAATACTATTATTATTATTGTACCATTTTTATTATTTCAGTAGATATATTAATAATATTGTTTTATGGGGAAAGAAGAACTTAAAAATTACTAATATTTTCTTTCAAGATTAAGAGTTTAAAATAATTTAAATTCAATAAATATAAAATTGGAACTCAAATTTTTCTCAAAATTTCATACTATTCCATTATTTTTTGTATTTCTTCTATTTTAAGATTTTTTTTTTTTACATAATGGGACTTCCACAATTTTAAGTTTAGACTAAAATTTTAAAGAGTTTTCACATAATATTTTTAGAAATTCTTTTTCATTTTTTTCAAAATAAATAGAGTCTACTAATTAAACTCAGTATTTCATGATCTATTAATTCAGCAGTTATTATAATCCATCTTTAATTGGATTAGCTATAATTACAACTAACTGGCTCTCTGAGTCATAAAAGGTTAAATACAAGTCATTTTCCATTAAAATACTTAAATATGAGTTGATCATGGTAAGGAAGGAAAGATACTTCATCTTAAGGTTAATTGCTAAGCCTTTTCCCCTATTTTCATGAAGTCAGCTTCCTCATATCTTGCTTTTTTATGATTCATAAAACCTCTCAATTCTACAACATACTGTCCAAATACATGGTATATTTTTAATCATTTTTTATCATTTATAATTTTTATAATATAACCACCACTTACCTATACATGTGTAGAATAAAAGAATTATTTTCCTATATTTTTAGCTCACATTTGCTCTTAAATTGAGTGTTTGTTAGTGATATTACTGACAGAAGGGGAAAGAAAGATTGAAGACCCATATGGCCAACTCATTCTTTGTGCATTCTTTCTTTTTTCTCCTCTCTCTCTTCCCCCCCCTTTCTCTCTCCTCCACCTCCTTCTCTCTCAATCTCTCTCTCTCATACACACAGACACACATACATTTATTATGTCATTTTTGTAACATCAAGTTTTTTTAATTTACATTTTCTACCATTTCCATTTGGAAACAAGTCATTCAAAGGTGAACAATTAACTTTAGACTTATCAAAAGAACATTATACTCAGGGGCCAGTCATCAAAAAGGTAATACATTACTGTATTGAATCACTAAGTTCAAATAATTTTGAATTTCAAATCAAGCAAAGCCCTTGATTTCCTGTTTAGGCACTTTGAAATTACCTATATCATTTGAGAAAATTTTAGGAGGGGAATAGAAGGGAAAGAAAAAAAATGCCTAGAAGAAATGAATTGCTACAGCATGACATTTATTTCAATTCCACAAATATTGTTTAGGGTGAAAGATGCATCAGACGTCCCTTCTTAATAGAGGTGTATGATAAATCCCCAATCATATATTGTCCAAAGTTGTATGAAATCAGGAACATAAAATACAACATTTTATGTTCCATTGGTGTTCAGCAGAGGAAGAGGAGGAGAGATGATATGAGGTGAGGATTATAACAAGAAAATGAAGGTAAATGGCATGTCAAGAGGAAGCAAGAGCATGAACAAAGGCCTGGGGGCAGGTAAGTCCCAGGAACAAAACTTAGTTCCATTGAATTGGAATGTGGGCTATGAAGAAGGGGTTCATGAAATGAAATTCTGCAGAGGATGGTTGAAGTGGTATTATAGAGAGCCTCAAATGCCAGTTTGAGGTGTTCAAAATCAACAAAGAATTTCCAACAAGGAACTGATATAATTAGGGCTGTGTTTCAGGTTGATTCGTAGAGGAAGAGATCAGAGTGAGGGGAGTCTGGGAGTAAAGGGAGCACTTATCAGGTGGTGATAATGGTCTGAGCAAGACCAGTAGAGGAGACAGTGCCAAGAAGTTCTCAGGAGTAAGTAATCCTGAATGAGTCAGACTACATGAAAGGCCTCAGATATTTACGTACTTATACACTGAGCCTGACGGGTAACATATTTTTGGAAACACTGGCAATTTAATATTACAAGTTGAATTATCTTACTGGTATCAGAATACTTGTTAGAATTCAACTATGTCTGTGATATAGAAGACTGCTTGTTCAAAAGGAATAAATCAATAGAAAAGGCAGATTCCATTTGCCTATTTTGGTAAAAATCATATATTAACGCATATATGAGGAATCTAGAAAAATAGTACAGATGAACCTATCTGCAGGGCAGGAATAGAGACGCAGACGTAGAGAACAGACATGTGGACACAGTGGGGGAAGGGGAGGTTGGGACGAATTGGGAGATTAGGGTTGACATAAATACACTGCCATGTGTAAAACAGATAGCTAGTGGGAACCTGCTGTATAGCACAGGGAGCTCAGCTCAGTGCTCAGTGATGACCTAGATGGGTGGGATGAGGGGGTGGGAGGGAGGTCCAAGAAGGAGGGGATATAGGTACACATATAGTTGATTCACTTCATTGTACAGCGGAAACTAACACAACATTGTAAAGCAATTTTACTCCAAAAAAATTGTTTTTAAATAAGAAAAACAAAGCTAATAATTAATTTTTAAAAAAGGGCAGGAACATTCTACCATGTGGTAAGAAGATGTACATCTGCTTGTAAACATGTGACATTAGTAGACAATATCTGAATCAACATAAGTGACTAAGGGATAATGTTCTGCATTGCTTCATAGTCAGAAGATGTGGATGATGCTTTACAACAGTGCTTCTCATACTTTAGTGGGCAGGAGAATGATCTCAAGGGCTTGGTGAGACACAGACTGCTAAGACCCACCTCTAGAGTTTCTGATACTGTAGGTCTGGGCTGAGAATCAGAATTCACACATGATGCTGATTTTGTATTACACAAATCACACAGATGTTAAAAGAGACAACTTGTGGGAAATTCAACCACTTGGACATTTACTAGAAAGCCCTTTCTCCAATAAAGGGCAGCAGAAAATTGTACCGTCTTACTGAAACAACATTCCTCAGGTTGAAGACAAAACAATGAAGGGAATTTTTATTCCTGATTTAATTTTACCAGCAAAGAGGAGCTTATTCTTGAAGCTGAAATAATGGAAACTTTTAGAGAAAGCATCCATGACATTTTAGTAATCAAGAAAAGGCTACTAAAGCATACCCTAGTTTTTAGGAAATTATATTGAAGAACAATTTAAGAAGCAATAGCTATCATAGTTCCCCTGGGGGTTCTGTGGCCAGAAAATTTAAAGGAGGTGGAAAGTAAAAACTGAAGATCTGATAATACAATCACAAATAATACTGATGAGGAAAATAAAGAATCGGTATCCTAGGAAACCAGCGTGGTTGCTTAAGGCTCTCTTTCTTCTGATGAGCTCAGATTTAAATGAAACGTGTACAAAATATGAAGGGAAGAACATATAACCAAAGATGAATACAAAAGAGAAGCAACAATCTTTAAGAATAGGACCAAGAGGCTGAAATATCTGATATTTCTTACCTATACTAAGGACACTAAAGAGTTTTCTTTTAAATGTGCATGAAATACATGTACATACGATATGAATACTATAACAGAGTAAAAAAGATTTTTTAAATGATGGATACGATCACTGCTTGGGAAGAATGATATACTGTTAACTGTGGTAAAATGGTGTTTGCTTCCACTTCTCTCCACTGGGAGAATTATCTTCACGTTAGGCAGGATAGCATTGTAAAGAAGTAATTAAAGCACAAAATAAAAGCAATGATTATGAGAGCTTTTAGCCTTTTAAAATGAATGCTCAAGTCCAGACACAGATGAATTACATTTGAAAGGTTGTGAAACAAATCATTCTGTGTAATCACTGGGAAATGATGGTGAATAGAGGAAATCCCATAAGATTAGAGATGAGCAAATGATCCCATTTTCAAAAATGGATAAAATCAAAGTGTGGAATCCACAGACTTGCTAAGGATAACTTTGAAAACAATCTATAAAAGGATGGTCAGACTATCAGTTTGGACCCTCTAGTAAGTGGTGAACGTGGAAACCAAATAAACAAATAAATGAATAAATAAACAAACATTTAACACCAAGTGTGCACTCAGATAAATTCACACCACGCCAATCTCATATTTCATGGGCTTTCTATCATATTCTAATTTAGACACTTAAAGAAAGTTCATGATGCCCTCGTAGCTATGACAGAGAATGTGCAACAAGTGCTAGAACATTTAGGTGAATTTGGAGGTATATCGAAGAGCCCTACCTTAGGGATTCTAATTATGAATCAGTAATGGACTCTAGAGAGGTAGCTTCCCTCCTTGGCTTTGTTCCGTCAATTAACATTTTTTTCTATCAGCATCTTAGTTGAAGACTAAATCATGTCCTTATCAAATATGTAGTTGACTCAAAGCTGGGAAAACTGACTACTATCTTTGACACCAGAAACAGGATATAAATTGATCTTGACAGGCTAAAGGGATGAGGCAAACCCAACATAATGAAATTCAACTTGGATAAGAAATGAGACAATGCCAAAATAATGAAATTTAACTGGGATAAATGAAAAATCCTAGATTTGTGTTGGGATGGCAATTACACATGTTGAAGATAGATCTTTTCTTGACAGCAATTTGTGTGACAATGACTTGGGAGCTTTAATCAGCTACACATTTACTGAGATAACATATGTGGAAGGGCCTTATTGTGCCTGGCAGATAGCAGGCACTAAGTGGTTGTTTTTTTGTTGAAGCTATGAGCCAACCACATGAATTGGCTGCTAATGCTGTAGGCTAAAACTGCAGGATTGTGGTTCACACTTAGGGAGATAATATTTCCAGTGCATCCTGGACTGGTCAGATCATTCACAGAGCAGTTTGCCCTTTTCTAGGTTCCTCATTAAAAGAAGTGAAATGATAAAATAAGTAACATTTAAAAAGAGGGTGACCAAAATGGTGTCATATTAGGAAAACAGAACGTGGGAGTCGGGGGTAAGTGAGGTTTAACAGGGGAAGAGAATGACTAGGGTAAGCACTATATTAATATTTAAAACATTGCCATGTGGAAGAGGGAAATGAGAAATTTTTAATATTTAAATTCCACAGGAAGAGCTCACAGCAAGGTAAAAAGAAGAGGAAAACATTTCAGGTCAAAACAAGAAAGAACTTTCTAATCATTTCAATTTTCCCACAAGGGAAAAGACTATATCAGGAAGTAATGAGAGTCCACATATTTCTACCAGAAGCCAGGCAGTGGGGAAGGTATAGAGGGGTTTTCTGAATTGGGGAGGAAGCTCATCATAATGGCTCCTATGGTTTCTACCAAGTCAATTCAATAAATATTTATTGAATGTTTACTATGTGGAAGGCAACCTCCCCCTTTTGGGGGTACGCCAAAGTGAATGGGTTAAAGACATTATCCTAAACATGCCTGTGGTCTTATAATAGAGCTGAGGTGTGTACTTCATTAATTTTAGGGCTGTAACACTTATAAATAAGTGATTTGAGCCACTCAGTGCTCTGCTAGTAAGGAAGGGGAAATACTTTGCTGAACTGGGCCCCAAGGATGAGTAAGATTTTTATCAGATATAAATGGTGAGGAAAAGAAGTAGGAAAATAATTCCAAGTAGATGGGAAATTGGGGCAAAGATACTGACCTGAGAGAGAAGCTAAATAGACAGCTGTTCAGTTTGGATAAAACATGATGGTAAAGAGGAAGCAATGGAGAAGAGGCTCAGAAAGGGTCTCTGAAGCTATGCCCTGTCTTTTGGAGGCAGGAAGAATCCATAGCACATGTTGGAGTGTACAATTACCATGATCGGAATTTTGCTTCAGGAACTAGCATACGGGTATGTTTGACAAAATAAGTGCATTTGGAAAGAAGGTGGCCAAAACAGAGGCAGCTAAGGATATTTGTATTTACTGAGTATCATCTATATTCCAGGGCACTATGTGAGGTCCTTTACGTAAAACATTTCTGTTAATCCTCACAGGTTTATAGAGCACATGTAACCGAAAAAATGGTATGGAATCCAGTACATATGATCACACTGTGATAATATAAGCCAGAAACACAGCCCTAACTTTCAGGCAATGAAGTCTTCCCAGGAAACATAAGAGAGTAATCCATTAGGATACATTTGAAAGACCCTCTCTGGAGAGTCAGAGAGAAAGGAAGAGTTTCACATGTGTTTTCATTATATCTAGGATCAAATTATTATATCTGGATCTTGTAAGAGAATGTAATTTGTAAAGTTGAAGCATTAAATAAATGTTAGGTATCATGTGTTTGTTACCTGTAGATTGAAAATTTGGACTGTCCTAGAAACGAACTTACTCTGGCATCTACAGATAACTTTGGTGAACGAATCACTTTTCAGTGGGTCAAATGTGGTGACTTTTGGTTTGAAAATCATATATATTTTATAAAACTGAAGATACCACCTTTATTTTTCTTATTCTAAAACCATGAAGGAACCAGTGTACATTAATTTGTATCACAAAGACAGTGGTTCCTTGCTGTTATTGGATTGAAAATTCTGTCTAAAGATTGACAAATGATGAGAGTAGCAAATAGTAAATTCTCTGATTGGAACCTATTTAAACTTCCATTGTGAACCATAATTTTTTTTTAGTTATTGTTAACAACAACAAAAAAATCAAAGGTATGGAATGCAAGAACTGATGGGATTTATTGTGTGCACTTGAGATCTAGTGGCCTCATGAAAGGAAGACTTACACCTACAGACTGAAGGAGTTATCATTTATTAAAAGCCACCACTGATAAAACACAGTAGGCCATTTCATATTCATAAATCAGAACTGAGAAAATGCAGTGAGTCAAACCAACTAATTCCCTAATTGGTCAGATTTTAGCCTACTTATTAAAGACAACTCTACATGAAGACCTCTAAGGTCACAAACTAGTCATTGACAGTAGTTCTTCTGTGGCCCACTAGATGATTTCACCTGGCTGCATTTAAAAATTAGGACTTATTGCATAAAAATCTAGATATCCAGATTTCCATGAAAATCAAATCTAGCATGTGTGGATACAAACATGCAGGACAAGTATTAGAGAAATTAACTTGCTCATTTAGACAAGGCATGAACTCTTTAGTTTACCATGGACCTTACGAATCCCTATTACTCCTTCAATTAAAAAAAAAATACCCATGTTGTTCACTTATTTGCCTGATCTGTTTCTCTAATCTAATCCAGATCTGTTATTTCTCTGAGAGTTAGTAGCAAAGCTGGGCATTTGAAAACTGCTCAAATTCCTGAAGATGTGATGTATTGTTCAGTATTACAGCAATTTTTTACACATCAGATAACTTTTGGTGTATATGGGCTATTAAATTTACTTTGATTTATTTTTTTCCTATTAAAAAATGCCAAAAGTAACAAAAATCAGCCTTCTATTTTTATAAACATATTTATTTATGTAAAAACATGTGAAAAAATTAAAGTCATCCGTGAGTAACTCTATCTTGTATTTTCTGTGATCTTCAATGACAAAATTTGTCTAATTTACACATACTGCAAAATTGGTATTCATTTTTTTAATATCACGGGTGGCTAGACATTCACATAATAAATATCCTTTTACCTTGCATCAGCTGAACTTCAAGAAAAATTAATTACATTCATTATTTTCTGATTTATTTCTTTCTGTAATTTAAGTATCCCCATGACAACCACAAATTTTCACTAATTTCTGAACAGTAGAAGCACCTTCCTGTAGCATTCTCCGCATTTATCAAGTGGCTTCTTTGAAGGATAGAAAACCTAAAGGCTTTTCTTAGTGATATTCTTTAATAGTCACCTTTAATTTAGAATGAAAACTCATATGTACATCACAGCTGTTTATTTCACTTGACTTTTTCACTTCATTATGTCCTGTTATTAGGCAGGTCTCTATTCCATTTAACCATTACTAGGTGTTTACCCAAGCAGTTACATTAAAAAATAACTCTACACGTATGTTGGATTCTTTTGAAACCATGGTTGATATCAAAACACTTACAAAATTCTAAGTCTTGAGTTATCTGGTAGGAAAAACATATAATTCCTATTTTTTAAAAAAATTCTGTTCACGTATGCTAAGGAGAACAAGGAAAACTCTCATTCATAAAGGCTTATAGTCCTCCCCAAATTGTCACTACCATCATCACTCTCCTCATTTTCTGATTTCCCTTGTTAAATATCATTTGGGAAATTTTTTCCTCCTTTTTCTGTGTTTTAAGAAATATTAGAATGAAAAGTTAATTTTTCCTAATTATCAAGGGCATGATATCGGAGAATCAGTAAGTGGATTTATCTGATGTTTTAAAAAATTTGCTTTTACACTTTTCCATCCCTCTATTCCCATTCCATCTTCTATTTTCTCTGAGTACCACATTCTCTTTGTCCAACAATGATGGAATAGAGATAGAAGCCACTTTTAGTCTTAGCTCTTTTAGTTAACCTGTCATCCTTCCTAAAGTATTTTTAATGAATTGTTTCCCATATCTTTTAACTTGATTCAACCCTTTGTTTTGTAAACATTCATAAAGTTGACTGAATTAATATATGTGTGCACACACATATATATGTGTGCATGTGTGTGTGTGTGTATATTTCAAGGTTGATCTGATAATACCCTGAATTTTGTTCAAGTGAGAAACAGTGAATGACAAAAGGTTAAGTAAATTATTTAAATGTAATAAGGATAAATGCAGAATTGTGTTGCTTTCATTTAGTTTTTAAGGTCACCTTATTCAGAGAAAATAATGCTCATATACATGTGCCAATTTTTAAGATAATTTTTCTTTCAAATAAGATACTCATTTTTATATGAACTTGATAGTGGCATTTTTTCTTTTTTTGATAGTAGCATTTTTTAAAGTCTATATTATGCTTAGAATCAGAGTGATTCCAATTAATGACTTTAACATTTTTAAAGTAGCATGTCCACCATCTGATAAAAAAGGAAAAACACTCATCTTACATAACCTTATGGGAATATCTCTTCTGTGCCTCAGTTCTCTTCTATGTATATATTTTGTGTTTGTCACAATGATTAAATGTTTGATTTCACCTATAGAACTTAGAATAGAGAGCAGGATAGAAACAAGTACCATATAAATTCTGCTCTTATTTTGTCAGTGTGGCACTTCTAGAAGTGGGAGTCCTTTTGAAGAGAGAAGAAAAAATGGAAAAGCTACTTAGCAGTTGCTTAAGTGAACTGATTAACTGAAAAGGCCCTACATCCAAATGGTAGCAGGTACATGAAACAAAGCATGTTTACTTCTCTATTTATTATCAGGACACATTTGGAAGAATGAGCTCATGAAAGCGATATAAAAATAAGGCCATAAATAATCTTTGCAAAAATGTAAATATCACACAAGACAAAATAACCGAAATCCTGCCAGCATGCAAGGTGTCATCCCTATAGCAACTATAAGAAATTTAAAAATCTTTATAGTCAGAAAAATATAGATATTCTCAGAAGAAGATAGGCCACTGGCCAATAAAAATATTGTGGAAAAATAATAACAGAAACTCCAGGTTTGGTTTTTAAAGCGTTCCTCTGATACTTGATGTTTTTGATATTGGGCTAGATACAACATGACAGAGGATGGGTATGGAAGGAGGAAGGGATCTAAGAACTAGAAAATTAATGGCCTAAAAAGTATTTTAATTAATTTTCCACACTGACTTTCTTTAAGTGATAATTATGTTAGATTTTTAGAGTCTGATGACAGCATTTTCCCTACAGCCCAATTTGCAAGCTCTTCTGAGTGTCTGCTTAGTCATGTGGCCTGCTACATTTCTGATTCATTGAGAGAATGTGAATATCCTATTTTCTGAATTTGTAAGCTTTATAGAGTCCCATAGCAACAGCCTGTAATTTGTGTGTGTGTCTGTATGTGTAAATTATTTTCCAATTGCACATTTTCTAGCAACTCTTTCAAGTCTAAAAAAAAACTCTTCCAACAAACTGTTGGATAATACTGGCTAGAGGAACTTGCGTAAGAGCACCCAATGCCAAATTAATGGTTTGGTGATTATCCTTGAACTACTTTCTACATTTATGGGCTAGTGAAGGCTAAGCAATGTTGGTTTCTTTTGAAGCTGCATGGGAATATTTTATTTGGGAAATTCAAAGGAGGAACTGCAATTAGAACAAAGAAAACATAAGTATTTTAATTTTTAAGATCTCATATGCAGTTTTAATTTTTAGCCAGAGTAACATATTAATAAATATCATTAAGGTACTATGGGTATATAAAGAGATCACAATTGGACTGCGCTCTAGGTTGCTAATCTTGGGGGTCATCCTTCACCTTTAAAAAAGCTTAGGGCTTCCCATTCCAGTATTGTTGGTATCAGCAGCCACAAAAACAAGCAGGAACTCTTGTAAATGTATTAAAAATACGGACTGTTATCTAACAGTTATGGCAAAGTCTAAATCACCGAAGGTATACATATATTCACTATACATTGTAGGCTAGAACTAGCATACAATAGTTTTAAAGGCTTATAATGACAAATAATGCACTTTGGTCATCTTCCCTCACGTTTTATTTTCAACTAACATTAAATAGAATTAATATCCAATTGTGCTACATCTTCATTCAATTTCAACTTACCCTTCTGTCTCATTACAACCAATCCCAGTAAGCATTTTCCTTTCTTCCAACACCACACCATTTGTTATTGGATGGCTATGATTTTTCAAGCAGTAAGCAGTTTGCTTTTTTTTTGCCTTACATCCCCAAGGTACCAGTAAATAGATACACCACTGTATTAATGCCTGTTTTACAAAACTGCTTCAGTTGTGATATATATTTTAATATACTAAACTGACTGCATTGTGAAGAAAAATTTCAGAATGAATAAACTCATAAAAATTCATCGGTAATGCCTGTTCAATTAGGGAAAGCCTGTCTATCGAGCTTAGAATTGCTTGTTATGAGAGGAAACTTTATCATGCCTCCCACAATCACTGAAGCTAATGCTTACCTTCAGGTTGCCTAGTTATTCATTTGGGCTATATTTCAAGGTCAAGTTCCATCATCAGAACAAGAAGAAAAAAGCGTGATTTTTAAGGTCCTGTTACTATTCCATTTGGGAAAGCAGCAATGTTATTTGTCCAGATATAACATGCATTCTGAGGAGAAGGTACTAGATCTGAAAGGTTTCATAGTTTCCACTATTACATGAATGTCATAGAAGGGGAAGACAAGGTTATCAGAAATTATAATCATATACTTGAGCGACAGTCCATGGAGAAAGTTGAGATTTCTGCTCCCCTAGGTTTCTGTTTCCTTTCATTGTCCTTCTTCCCACACCTGACGTGTTACAGAATTTTGACAATTGAAGAACATCTCTGGAGTACGATTACTCTGCCTTTGATCTCCTTGCCTATGAGGAGCTGTGTGCTAAGTCACTGATTATCAGAAGAGCCTTTAAAAAGACAGTTTACTCTTTATTATTACTGAAGAATGTTACCTTGAGTGATCTGAGGAAGTCCAAGTGGCCAAAAGACACATTTTAAATTTGTTTTGTTCCAAAGCATTACAGAGTAAAAGCATGGTGCAAAATTAATCTGGTCAGCAAGAGAAAGCAGGGCACACAAAGCATCTGCCGGCTGCCTCTGGAATAAAAACACTGCATTTATCTAGACATTATTTATGATCTGTTTCTGGCATAACTAGTCGTTACTGCCAAAAGCCAAATTATAGCAGCCTTGTGTAACAGATTACCTCAAAAGAAGACAAATTCTAGAGTGGATGGCTTTTTAAAGTTTTAAACAAATGTATTTTTAGACTATCTTCTGTGTCCAGGAGGCCCCTAAGTCCTGCAGCATCTCCAGTTTTTTTAGAGTGGCAAGAAAACCACAAAAAGAAGAGAGAAGGAACAGAAGAACGGCTTATGTCTTCCCTATTTCCCAGGATCACAACCCACTACTTTGTGACTACCATGTTCAGGACTTTAATTTGTCCTCCAAATCCTTTCATTGTCTAACAAGCTTTGAAGGGATAGAAGGTCCTGTGCCGCATGTGTGTGGCCCTGAGAGGAAGGGAGCTGAGTTCCACAGGATGATGTCCAGTGAAAGCTTTTCCAGAAGCACTTGTTAGTCTGATGAGTGTATTTCAGCTTCACATCAACATTTTTTTCTTTTTGCAATTTAATTTGCACAGAAAGCAAGCAGTGCTCTTCTGCCTCCAAAAATATGTATGAGTGGGTGTGTATACAAGAGTGAGAGAGACAAGCATGGTGAGGGGAGAGGAAGGAGGAATTCAAGAAAAAGCTCAAATTATGCTTGTTTCATCCTTCAAGCTTCATTTGGGCTTTTCTTTGTTAGAGAGTAGGGCTTATTAGAGACTATTCTGGGAGATTTTTAGTATTTGAAGAAATGGAGCTTTGGACAAAGAAGATGGAGAGGAAATATTAGAGCACACTGAATCTAAAAATTGCCTTAGATATGAATTTCAGAGTAAGAGATTAGTTGGTGAAGTTCTTTCTGTATGTGCACCATGTAATTGGACTCAAAATTGGTGCTTGTGGTAATGACAGTGGTGGTTATAGTCTTAACCCCTGAAGAACAGTAAATAACCTGTAATGAAATGTGTTGCAATCACATGTTCCAATGAGAGAAGGGCGTCATAATAAGTATATCTTATATTTAACATCATATGCTTCTATACAATTTCTTGGTAAAGGAGGTGACTACACACATGGTCCAATTAAAGCAAAATATTATATAACTTCATGGCTAACTTTCAAGTACAATAAATTAATATTCTGGTGCCTTATTAGGTAGAACTTCCACCTGGTATTGACTGGTTCAGAAAGGTCCACCATAGAACAATCCCATCTTAAGCTCTGGAAACCAATGTTTCATCGCCATATACTATTTATAGCTGACATTAATAAACTGTGATTTTTGAGACGTATCTTATTCTTCCATATACATATGGCTGAAAAATTAATTTAAAAATTAATTACTGAGCAAATGAATGAACTACACTATCTTTTTGATTTTTTTAAATCTGTGTTTTTTCCTTAATGGAAACTCAGTTACCAAATTGTGTCTAAAAATATACATAAACAAGGATGGTGACACATAGGAATTGTCATTACTGGCAATAAAACATAGGCCTACATTGACCAAAGGATAAATGGAGTAGCCAGGTGCCAGCCAGCCATCCCCTGAAAATAAGAACCACTGTGGAAGTTTCATTTGTCTTACTTAAGCTTTGATTCAACATCTTGGAAATATCCTCATTTGCTCAGCCCAACACTGTCCAGTTGAAGGCTCATTACAATGTTAACGAAACCAATCTAAGTAACAGAAACTAAAGCCATCACTCACAGGGTGATTTTGGTGTATCCCACAGTGCACGATTCCACAGCGATACACACAACAGGTATAGCCACCTTTACATTGCATCCTAAGGTCTTTGCTTCACTCTTAGTTCTCTTCTAATTTGGGTCATTTTTCCTAATGTGTTTCACCCGCAAGCCATTGGAAATGCTCCCTGGGCACACACTCTGTGGTCCAAGCAGCACGTACCTCACAATTTGCTTTGACATTCAGTTCTATTACAACTTCCTAGGGAACAAGGGGCAGAGGGGGAAGAACCTCCCACCTGGCATGCTTCTTTTCAGCCTCTCTCTGTCTTCGGTACAAGTCCTTGTCACTATTCCAAAGCTTTGTAGAATAGGCTGAATTTAAGACATTTAGTTTATATTTTCATTCTCTTTAGAAAATTCAGGATGAGGTGGGTCTTCCAGCATTATTTCCTTTGAGCTTTTCTCCTCTAGAGATGACTTATTACCTAGGTTAAGAACATATGCATCAGGTATTTTTTAAAAGCTCTCCAGGTGATTTCTGGCTTTCTGAGTGATATGACCAAAGAGAGTTGGGCCCAAGAGGATGAAAATGGTAAACATTCCACGTTGGCTGAGGGTAATTGTTCAGGAATCTTTTTTTTTTTTTTTAAGGAAAACACCTTTTTTTTTTTACATCTTTATTGGAGTATTATTGCTTTACAATGGTGTGTTAGTTTCTGCTTTATAACAAAGTGAATCAGTTATACATATACATATGTCCCCATATCTCTTCCCTCTTGCGTCTCCCTCCCTCCCACCCTCCCAATCCCACCCATCTAGGTGGTCACAAAGCACTGAGCTGATCTCCCTGTGCTATGTGGCTGCTTCCCACTAGCTATCTATTTTACGTTTGGTAGTGTACATATGTCCATGCCACTCTCTCACTTTGTCACAGCTTACCCTTCCCCCTCCCCATATCCTCAAGTCCATGCTTTAGTAGGTCTGTGTCTTTATTCCCGTCTTACCCCTAGGTTCTTCATGACATTTTTTTTTCTTAGATTCCACATATATGTGTTAGCATACGGTATTTGTCTTTCTCTTTCTGACTTACTTCACTCTGTATGACAGACTCTAGGTCCATCCTAGAGTCTCACTACAAATAACTCAATTTCGTTTCTTTTTATGGCTGAGTAATATTCCATTGTATATATGTGCCACATCTTCTTTATCCATTCATCTGATGATGGACACTTAGGTTGCTTCCATCTCCTGGCTATTGTAAATAGAGCTGCAATGAACATTTTGGTGCATGACTCTTTTTGAATTATGGTTTTCTCAGGGTATATGCCCAGTAGTGGGATTGCTGGGTCATATGGTAGTTCTATTTGTAGTTTTTTAAGGAACCTCCTTGTGAGTCAGGTCCTTAGGGGCTTTTAGAGTAGCTGGGAAAGATTTGTTCAGGGAGAAAGAGGACTGGAGGTCCCATAATAGCAATTAGGAGGTGGTAACCTGGAGAAAAGTGTTACCTGCAGAAGAATAATACACTCATACATAATCAAGAACTGAGTGCACTAGGATGGCTACCAGTTTTTATCTCATGCATAACTCAGTGACCCATACTGTCCAGCTCAGGACAACACTGGGGTGACTATGAGTGACTGTGAAGAGCTGTCTTTTGTCTGTTAAATACTAAATGCAAGGCTTGCATCAAGATAGAACAATTGGCCATAGGATCTCTTCACCTTCCTATCTTTACCTATCTTTACCACCTTCCTATCTTTACCAAGGACTAAAATACGCACTAGAATCAGAGATTTCTCTCCACTTGTATAGGCACTAATTATTTGGGAACACTGCTGTTGGAATTATTTCTAACCTCATGGAAGGTAAGTGAAGCAAGAGAGAGACCAAGACATCATATAATTCAACAGAGTCATGCAAAAAGGATTTGATGCTGCTGTAAAAGTAATGAGTGGCCTCAGGGAGCAGAGTCACACTTATCAATTGCAAAACTTCTAACTGGGAGTTGTAAAGGTTGCCAAAGATAGCATCTATGAAGGTAGCTAGTATGGTGCTTGCACGTAGCAGACAGTCACTAAATACTTATTTTAGTAGAAATGAGCATAGATTATAGATTAGTAAATGGAAAAATATTTAATAAAATCAGAGTCATCTGATTCATTAATGATATCTGATTTTTTTTATAAACTTATTTATTTTTGGCTGCATTGGGTCTTCATTGCTGCGTGCAACCTTTCTCTAGTTGTGGCGAGCAGAGGCTACTCTTTGTTGCGATGCGCGGGCTTCTCATTGCGGTGGCTTCTCTTGTTGAGGAGCATGGGCTCTAGGCATGTGGGCTTCAGTAGTTGTGGCTTGCGGGCTCTAGAGCACAGGTTCAGTAGTTGTGGCGCATGGGTTTAGTTGCTCCATGGCATGTGGGATCTTCCCGGACCAGGGCTCGAACCCATGTCCCCTGCACTGGCAGGTGGATTCTTAACCACTGCACCACCAGGGAAGCCCATGATATCTGATTTATTAACTAACAATTGCATTTGTCTAATATGTTCAAAAGAACTATGTTGGAATAACCTATAGATTACTAATATTAAAAAGTTGAGAAATGCTGAAAACTGTTTTTAACTTTTATTACAAGCAGAGACAACTATATTTAGAATACAGTTAATCAAAACCTTGTATGAGTGAATTAATTAGCATGCACAGTAGGAATGAACTAGTCATGTCAGTGTCCATTAGAGCCCTACAGTTTAGAACCTTATGCATAATATAAATTTGATATCTCATTTAAACTGCATAGTAATGTTAAGTTTAAGAAAATTCTTCAGTAGTCAGTGGAGAGTCTACATTTAAATATTTGAATTATTACTTTTGATAAAATTGTAAGTCTAAGAATTAGTTTTTGCTCAAGAGACCTTTATAAAAGAAATATATTTTAGATATGAGCAAAAGGTAGAGACTAAACCAAATTATATGTTCATATAACTTTTAATGCTAACACTTGCAAATAATTTGAATGCATTTTATACAGTAGGATATACCTAAATAAGGGTATTATTTTTGAGAAATCATGGATTTTCATAGATGATTGTGCATCCTACCTTCCACTGAATTTTTTCCTGGTATATATATTCATTTCATATCTGCCAATGTATTGATGCATAGCTAATTCTTAGTGCATATTTGCTGAGGCATCACCACTTCTGTGCAGACTCACTGATGCTGGCCAATGATCAGGTGCCAGTGTCAACTGTACTCTGCCCATGAGAGACCAACAACTATTTAGCAGGCTGACCATCATGTATTTTGCCAATCATGGGACATTTTAATGAGACTATTTTAAATCATCATTCAGAAGACAGATCCTAACTCATGATGGCTAATATCTGTTGATTTGCCATTCTTATATTTCCTGGGGGAGAAAGCAACACCTGTGATATGAAAAATGCATACTATAGACTGTCTGCAGTGTTTGTTTTCTGTTTAGAAAGATGCTGATCTGCCACAGATGCCGACGTACATTCTAATGTTTGAAATACTGTATACTTGAATAGGGCGAAAGTGCTGATGCTACTCAAATATGCATGAGATGGCTGATGCCTACTCGGGAATGCACCAGAACTGCTGGCACAGGTTCCATCAGTAAATAAACATAAAATAGCATTTTCATTTTTAGATACAATTTTATCAAAACCAGCTTATATTCTTTCATGGTAGAGGAGAGGGTGAAAATAAAACTGTACTTGTATCTTAAATTTGAAGGCAGAGGAAATTAAATGCAATGCTAACTCCATTAACAGTTTTTGATTAGAGACATGGCTGCTCTAAAAAATGGGGAAGATTTTCTGTGTGTTCCCAGTGGCTCTCTTGGGTTTCTTTGATTAGAGGAGTCAAAGGCTGTAAGGAAAAGGGACCTGACTTGGCAGTGTTAACACTTCAGTATTTAGAATCTGGGCTTGTGACTCGTCTTGCCCAGAAATGGTAGGTGTGCATGGAGGGTAGGGTGGTGTGGGGTACTAAATATTACATAACGTTGTATCAACTGTCTCTAATGGATAGAGCAGAGCTCGTTAGAGCTTCCTGTAAGAGAGAGATGGTTCTGACTGAGGGTATGGCTTGAGTACGTTAGGACATAATAACATGAACACTTTACTTCCCACATTAGTGTAATAAGCATGCTAATTTAAATTTCTGATTTAGACATAACTGATACTCATTCCTCGAATCACACAGATCAAGAATAGCTGAGAGTTTCTATTTAGAAACTAAATACTTCAATGATGCCTGTGTTTCCTATGACCACAGAGAACTTTGTATCAACTTTAACAAATTTTATCATTTTATCTTGTGTTTCATTTGTTTGGGGGCAATTAGTAAAGTAGAATCTCCTTTTAATAATCCATCTAAATTTTTTGTGCCTTCATATTGCTGATAGCATTCATATTCTTTTCTGTATTTTGTCTGGAGACTTTTCAGGCAGTCTCCAGAAGGTGGGGTCTGCTTGGATTCCACCTCCACAGTCTACTAAAACACAGGAGTATCCTCATGAGGCTGGGGACAGTGCAGCCACCATCTGCATGCAGCTGATTTTGAAAACTTCCCTGCTCTTCCCACCCCTGCCTTTGGAAAGCACCTTCCTCCATTCTGACAGGTTTCTGTAAACTTGCATCTTGGGGAGAAAGGCTTTAGAGGAGCTTTTTGTCTTTTTCCTGCCAGAAAGCCCATGAACTCTTTATGCAAAAATTTCCATACCCTTCCCAGAAACTTTAAATTGTATATCCATAATTCTTCCTGCAACAAAAAGTGAATTTTCTCTCATGGGCCAATGCACCTCACCGGATGACACTCATCAGATGTTGGTACTGCACCTATCTCTTACTTTTCAAAGCTTCTGCTTCCAACAAAGTCATTGAGACAATAATAAAATATTTAAAATAGTATAAAGTTGGAAGTCACCTTAAATATCGGCATGTTTTTGACCTAGAGCCTACTGGGAGGAATAATTTAGTTTCATTAACTAAAGTGGCTGTCCTTGTCACTCTGGCAAGTCAACAGTGACTTGGGAACAGTGTCTGTACAGGAAAGAATAAAGAAGAAAGCATGGGTTTTTAATAAAATAAGATAAAGACTGTGAAAATCCTATAAATACTCGGTTTACATAACTGTAATTCTGAAGTATTATTATTAAAACTAAGACTGCACATAAGATTTTATCAAAGTTAGACTATTCAAAACAAGCATGAATTCGTATCCAGAGGGTAGGGTCCTGAATTTGGAATCTATGGTTCTAGGTTATAGCTTCTAATTGGACAAGGGAAAAGAGAGGTGGATCAGTATGTCTGGAATTTCTGGATTGCTCTTCTATCTGAAAGCAGTTTAAAACCATCCAGAGTAGTTGGCAGTGCTGCCCAGCAGCTGCCCAAGTAGCCACTGCAACAGCTGGACCAATACAGCTACTGCACAAAGAGGACTGCAAAGGCCCAGGAAATGGCTAAATAACTAGAGGTCGGATTTTTTCTTACTTGTCAAAAAAATAAAAAATAAAAAAGATGAAACTTAAAAATTGTTTCCATGATATCTTAGATTTCCAGATATTTCTTCTTACAATATCACAAGAAACTGAAACAGGAGCCAATCTAGAGACTAAAGCTGTTAGTTATCATTCATTATGTTATACGATTTATAGCATATGGTATAATGCTTTTGAACATAAGAAACATTAAAACACAGGGGAAAGTTTGGAATAAACAGGATAACATAACTTTCAACACTGTCTAGAACTGACCTATTCTTTCATTCAACAAATATCTACGAAACACCTAATCTGAGCCAGGCACTTAGGTTGCACTGAGGATATAGCTGTGAAAGAAAGATATAAAAACCCCTGGTTTCTTGGAGTTTACCTTCAATATTTGTATTTCATCCATTAATTGTATAGTTTCTCTAATTCAAATAAATGATCTCTTATCCAAAAATGCTAACAAGAAACATTTCCTGAATGTTCCTGTGGACCAGGTATTATTCTAGCTACTATATATACATTGGCACATTTAATTCTCACAGCAACCCTATGAGGCAGAACTGTTTTACAGATGACAAAATGAAGGCACAGACCATGGAATTCACTTGCTGAAAGGTCCACAGTTGGGAAGTGACAGCACCAGGACTTATACCCACGGAGTGCGGCCACAGAGCCTGCAGCCTTCACCCCTCCAACCTACTGCCTCCCCAGAGTAACTGGCGCTCTGCAATGCCACATACTCCTGATTATTTTGTTTCCATTGATTTAAAAATTAAACACAGGCACTTTGTTTTTAAAGAACAATTTTCTGTTTATAAACCAGGTATATCACCAGTAACACATCCTACAGATGCCAGAAATATGCAGGCCATGAGAGTACTTAAAAATAAACACAAAGATCACAGTTCTCAAATCTGATTCTGAATTTGGCAGTTATAAATAATCACAGCTACAGTGTTCTCTTATCTCTGAGACAGCATATACTGTATCTATAGAATTAAATGCTATTTATTTTGGACTCTGTGCAGAAACCTGAGGCCACGCAAAGGGACTCTTGAGGTTGTTAGTCCAAACCCTTCATTTTGGAGACGAGGAACTGAGATCAAGAGACGTTTCCTAAGGTCATACTCAAGAGCTTCCTCTTACTTAGAGACTTTGTAATATTCCCATTTGTTCTTTACCCTAATTTGAGGATTAATGGGCCAAGATACAGTTTGTATAGAAAGCTGAAGATCAAATAGCTATGAAATTCTCTCCCTGGCAACCTCCAGAATGTTTAATGTAAATATTGTGATTTAGGGAAATCGATGTTAACATTTCCTGACACATGGAACAGTTTAGGATTTAAATTTCCTTCAGAACAGAGTGTGTTCACATCCAAATATGATATAAAGGAAGCCTGACTAAGGAAAAAGTGTCAGTGCAGTATAAACCATTAACCTTGGTGATGGGCAGATCTACGTTTGAATCTTGATTTTGTCTCTTAGAACCTGGAAATCTTGGGCATTTTTTCCCTTGTCTCAGTTTTCCCATCCGTAAAATGGGGAGATGAATGTCTATTATGAGGTTGTTGTAGAAATTAAATAGAACAAGGCATTTTAAGTATCAAAACAATAAAAACACACATAAAAGTGAGTTTCAGTACCCTCTGTGGTCTTCTTAATTATTTGAACTGAACAGGGAAATAACTAGCTCACAAGAAGACATCACTTTGATACCACATATTGTACTTCTACGCTCAACTATACCATTTGTTCCTCCTGTACTGAATCTTTCAAATTTTAGTAAAAGTAAAGCAGCTTTCCAGACTATGGCAAAAGGGACAGATAAAATCTTTGATAACACAGTCTTTTTAAACTTAAGAAAATCTTTCATTGTCTGGCTTAAAATAACATTTTTAGCATCATGTGCACCCTTCCTCTCCCTGCATCTTACTTTCTAGTCATGCCAAACCATCTGTTGTTCCCTGAAAATGCCATGCTGTTCCACACTTCCATGTATTTACATGCCATTTCCTCTGTCTCTGACAGCCCTTGGCTTCTTAATCATTTGCCACACTCTTGCCTGTCCTCTTACACTGGTGCTGAGTTCCTCAGGGGCAGGATCTGTGCCTCCCTGGCACAGGGCCTGGAACACTGAGGGTAGGAAGACCATGCAAATGTTTGTCATATGAACGAATGAGGCAGGTGACCAAGAAGGGCAATGCCATTTTTCCTTAAATTAGATTTCACAATAAAGTAAGGAAATTTGTGCAGTTGTATACTGGCTCTCTAAGAAAGTCTAAAACACAGACATAGAAAATCTATTGACTGATAGCATTATTATTCAAGTGTGATTATAGTTCCATGAAGGATCAAACTGAAGAACAGCCCTTATTTGGATATATGTTTTAGAGATTATACATCTAATATACCACGTATCAAGAAGTTTGTAAATCTAGATGTATCATTTTTAATGTGAAAACTAGCCACCTCTGATACTAGCCAGCATTTTAGCCATCAGGAAAGTAAGTTACATGGCACATAGTTGGAGCTTATTATCAAATCTTCAAAATAATACTATATGATACTCAGTGGAAAATTATATATTCAAAATATACCTTAACGCATTTATATCAGAATATCACAAGTCATAAAAATTACCTATGGTTATAGTGATGAGACTGAAAATCGCTAACTTTCCCTATCTTTTTTTTTTTAACATCTTTATTGGAGTATAATTGCTTTACAATGGTGTGTTAGTTTCTGATTTATAACAAAGTGAATCAGCTATACATATACATATATCCCCATATCTCCTTCCTCTTGCATCTCCCTCCCAACCTCCCTATCCCACCCCTCTAGGTGGTCACAAAGCACCGAGCTGATCTCCCTGTGTTATGTGACTGCTTCCCACTAGCTATCTATTTTACATTTGGTAGTATATATAAGTCCATGCCACTCTCTCACTTCGTCCCAGCTTACCCCTACCCCTCCCTATGTCCTCAAGTCCATTCTCTACATCTGCGTCTGTATTCCTGTCCTGCCTCTAGGTTCTTCAGAATCTTTTTTTTTTTTTTTTTTTTAGATTCCATATCTATGTGTTAGCATACGGTATTTGTTTTTCTCTTTCTGACTTAATTCACGTTGTATGACAGACTCTAGGTCCATCCACCTCACTACAAATAACTCAATTTCGTTTCTTTTTATGGCTGAGTAATATTCCATTGTATATATGTGCCACATCTTTAGCCATTCATCTGTCGATGGACACTTAGGTTGCTTCCATATCCTGGCTATTGTAAATAGAGCTTCAATGAACATTGTGGTACGTGACTCTTTTTGAATTATGGTTTTCTTAGGGTATATGCCGAGTAGGGGGACTGCTGGGTCATATGGTAGTTCTACGTTTAGTTTTTGAAGGAACCTCCATGCTGTTCTCCATAGTGGCTGTATCAATTTACATTCCCACCAACAGTGCAAGAGGGTTCCCTTTTCTCCATACCCTCTCCAGCATTTATTGTTTGTAGGTTTTTTGATGATGGCCATTCTGACTGGTGTGAGGTGATACCTCATTGTAGTTTTGATTTGCATTTCTTTAATGATTAGTTATGTTGAGCGTTCTTCCATGTGTTTGTTGGCAATCTGTATATCTTCTTTGGAGAAATGTCTGTTTAGGTCTTCTGCCCAGTTTTGGATTGGGTTGTTTGTTTTTCTTGATATTGAGCTGCATGAGCTGCTTGTAAATTTTGGAGATTAAGCCTATGTCAGTCGCTTCATTTGCAAATATTTTCTCCCATTCTGAGGGTTGTCTTTTCGTCTTGTTTATGGTTCCCTTTGCTGTGCAAAAGCTTTTAAGTTTCATTAGGTCCCATTTGTTTATTTTTGCTTTTATTTCCATTTCTCTAGGAGGAGGGTCAAAAAGGATCTTGCTGTGATTTATGTCATAGAGTGTTCTATGTTTTCCTCTAAGAGTTTTATAGTGTCTGGCCTTACGTTTAGGTCTTTAATCCATTTTGAGTTTATTTTTGTGCATGGTGTTAGGAGAGAGTGTTCTAATTTCATTCTTCTACATGTAGCTGTCCAGTTTTCCCAGCACCACTTATTGAAGAGGCTGTCTTTTCTCTATTGTATTCCCCTATCTTTTTGTCTCCACTATAGTTCCCTGCAGCAGAAGGTATTACTCTATACTTCAGTACCTCTAGAATCAGTAAGAGACTCAAAACTAAGCATTCAAAGTATGAATCCTCTCCTAGAGCTAGAAAAATAACTAAAACCACTCATAAAATGATCAGCTGAAACCAGGAATAAAAAATAATTGTGCACTATCCATGTGTCAGGAGGAAATGTTTAGTGTGTGAATTTAAAAAGAAAGCAAATTGGAAAATGACAAAAATGCTAAATTTTGAAAACCTAAACAACTTTAAAGTTTAACTCATGTCCTATCTTGTTTTTGAGGTTCTCCCTGCTGACTACCTACCATCTTACCATCTGATCAATCATTCCTTTCTGAATGACTATACGTCACACTTGTTGGTCTGATTGTTTCGTATATGTATGTTTTCACTCCCTTAAAGGACTATGAGTTCCTCTTCAAAGAGAAAGGATTATCTTATAAGATTCTTTCCTAACCCCACTGTGCTGTAAACATAGTAGATGCATAATAAATATTTGGTTCTTATTTGTTAACAAATGCAAAATGGGGAATTGCAACCACAATAATCAAGATTGTTTCTGCTACTATTATTTGTAGTTAAGGAAAACCTTCAAGGCAAGAGTGTATTCAAGAAGGAACAGAGCAGATAGTGTTGAGAAGGGAGTCAAGACAGAAGGATGGCATTGGGGACTAATTCTTCATTTGAAAAATAGATTGTCTCCTGTTCCCTAGGCAGTCTGCTGCTGAGCAAAGATGAGCTACAGTAACCAGATTGGTTCATTAAAATGTGGTCCCTTTCATTCACCATGACTCATCTTTATGAGAAGCTGTGATTCAGGGAACTGAATGTGCTAGTTTTTCTACTCTCATGACACCCAAAAGAATAAGATAAAACTGAATTTTTAATGACTTCATATTCAGTTTACTGTCTTGTATAGCTTAACCTCTGTGTGGACCCAACATCTAATAAAATTTGGTAATGCAAAGAACTGTCATAGCAGTCCCTTTGAGCAATGGGCTACTCTAACTGCTTAGTATTGAAAGTTTGTAGATCTGCCTCAAGGAAATACTCCAGATAATTAAAAAGTCTTTCCCCATCCTTCAACCTCTCTCACCTCACTGCCCTGCTCCACTAAACTTCACTACCACGTGAATATTATTGCCTGTTTTATTCACTTCTATATCCCCAAAACAAGTGCCTGATACATAAAATGTTGAATTAATGAATGAAAGTCATTTGCCATAGCAGTGTTTTTGAGACCTAGAAGTCGAAACCAAGGACTTGAACTCCAGTTTTGTCTGAGACCAGGGTTGATGACAAAAAGTAATAGGGCCAGTGAGAAGTACTGGGTCACCATTTCCTTTAGCAATGCCTTAGACAGACTTTATGATTGCCAGAGGCTGTGTTCTGAGGATGTTTTCCACTGTGACATTACTGCCTGAGAAAGGGGCACCCTGTTGGAACTGCCTTCTAAAATTTTGAGAGCCTTAGACCCCTGAGGAGGAAGCAAATATGTGTGTATATGTGGGAAGGAGGTCAAGGTGAGTGGAATTGAGAAAATACCCCGTAGATTTTGCAAGGAGCCTAGTTTCAAAGTCACTATTGAGCCTGAAATATGAGTCTCTGACTGAGTCATCTTAATGGTGTATATCACCATTTGGTTTGGCTCAAATGCCGTGCAATTTGTTGAATACGTTCATGCGATATCTATATCATAATTCCTAGTGATAGAGATTTAAGATACCATATTTTATCGGGATTGTTGAAAAGTCCATTAAACTCTATTAGAAAACCTTCTGACACAACTCTGGACTAAGAAGCTGCTTGGGAAAACAAAAAACGCAATTAAAAATATTCATTAAGGGCTTCCCTGGTGGCGCAGTGGTTGAGAGTACGCCTGCCGATGCAGGGGACGTGGGTTTGTGCCCCGGTCCGGGAAGATCCCACATGCTGCGGAGCGGCTAGGCCCGTGAGCCATGGCCGCTGAGCCTGCGCGTCTGGAGCCTGTGCTCTGCAACGGGAGATCTACTTACAGAACCACAAAACAACAACAACAGCAAACAACAAAATATCGGGTTGGCCAAGAAGTTCATTCGAGTTTTTCCATAAGATCTTACAGAAAAACCCGAACAAACCTTTTGGCCAACCCAATAATTGAAAAGTAAGCCAAAGATCTGATTACTAAAACTCATGGGCAGAGACAGACTCAAGTTTCTGTAGAGCCTGAGCTTATACAATTTTGTGGCACTTCTGTGGAAAAAACTAAAACAATGTCGCAAATGCTCAACTATGTATAGAGGCCTGGAAGGGGCCTGTGCAAAGTGAGGGGCCCTGAAGTTGAAGTTACATGCATTCCACAATATAATAGCCTCCACACAAGGCCATGGTCAGTCTGCCCATGCAGGACTGCCAATGCTTATAGAACAGCTTCTCCGGGTAGGTCCAAGTCAGGAAGAATAAGATACATGGAAAAAGAAATGTGAAAGGAACAGGGAAAGAGGCCACTGCTGCAGCACTGATACCATAATAATTAAGCACTGAAGTGGGACCAATAAGCAGCAGCAATGCTGACAGCAGAAGAAAGTCTATTTTGAAGAGAGAGGAGAAAAGAGCTTTGCCTTGTGGGAACCAAAAAGCTATTTAAGCTTGAGAATCCAGTCTAGGGTCATCACTCTGTCATGCTAAAGCCTTATCAACCATAGGACAGTTATTTTCTTGCTAGAAAATTGCTAGACGATTGTGGAGCTCACCGTGAGGAAGCAGAGTCAATGCCCTGGAACATTTCACCATCTTCCAGTTTCCTTTTCCCATCCCCCTCACATTCCTCCTGGCTCCTCCCTCCCACTCTGCCACTTCCACACCAGTGTTTCCACAACAGATTCAACCTGTGAAATCGCACATTCATTTGGATGAAAATTGTATGACAGAAGTGGCTACATAAGTAAAGTCCATCCAAATGCAGCATTGTGTACTTTCAAATTCAAAGACTTTCAAATTTGTTATGCATAATGTAAGCAATTAGTCAACTGGCTTGAGTCAGGAATGGTTTGAAAGTCAAACATTCGGACCAGTTTGGAGACAACTGTGCCCCTTTCTTCTGATGAGCAAAACAGCTTTTTGGAGCCATCCTCTTCCAAACACACCAAGTGGAGAAATGCCTAGATCATGAGTTTGTTGTGGGTAGAGACCTGTCTTGTTCATCTTTGATATTTAATCTCCTGTCTCTTGCTCAGTGCCTGGCTTTAAATAGGTGCTCAATAAAGTGTAAAGAACAAGCATTTCCTGTGAACACGTTAAACACGGGGGAAATGTAGAAGTACATTCAGTGCAATGAGGGGCTTGATGTTCACATATTAGAGATTCCAGAATTACAGAGAGTGTTTTGAAGGGTGCTGACAACTCAAAGGACAGTCCAAACAACCTTACAGAAGAAAAAGGAGTGGGAGAAGGGTGCTTCAGGCCCTGCTTCCTTATTGAGTTGGGTGAAAGTTAGCTAATCATCATCCTGGTGCCCATCAGACGATGTTTAACACCAGTTTAGTGAGAAAGGCAAATGGCCCCAAAGCAAACTTGCTTAAGAGATATTTAGGAGAAAAACAAGTTTAAGAGTGCAAGCAGTATCCATTCAACCCCATCTCCACTGCCACTCACACCTGCACCTGCCACGTTTATATTGACCTATCGTCATAAACGAACAAACAAAAATCCTTAAAATCAGGCGCTGTGTCTGTTATTTATGGAGGGAAGTAATACATACTAAGATGTATGTATTACTTTCTTGATAATACATACCAAGAAAGAAATCTTTCAACATGTTATAAAGCCTCCATATTTCAGCTTTCTGAAAAATTCAACCACAGCATGCAGATTCATTAACCAAAGCCACCTAAACTCTCACTGTAATTGAGATTTACAACTTTAGCAAATTTTCACTTTTCAACTGGAGGAAATAACTTTTATTCCAACCCAAAATCTTTGTTGCTTTTAGAGTTAAAATAGCTCCACCCTAACGACACAAACCTACAAAGTAACTTATCTACAACCCACAAAATAGGCATGATATGAGCTCCCCCTACTGGTACAACACTGTTCCCACTTCATGAATCCAGTAAGGAATCCCTTCTGTGAGTTGTAGAGCAAAACAGAGTTGCAGTTTAGGGTTGAAGAGGAGGAAAAGCTAAACACATTTTTTTTAAAAAAACAACAACTCCAAGCAAAACAAAACAGGAAAACAACTCTACTCACTCTCAAATAATCTCTCTGAAAGAAATATGCAAACAACATGCTTACAAATATTTGACAGTACCTTTTAAGCTCCCATCCAAGTGGACAGGTGACTGAACTAGATGGCTGTCACTATCAGTATGCTCTGGTATCCTCACTTGTATTCAGATGTAGTAACAAGCAGAACTTAACTGTAGTGATGCTGTATACAAATAGTAGAATTTTTCCCTCTAACAGCACATGTGAAGGGCTTTGGAGAAATAAAATGGAGTAGCACCATGGAGGTTGAACAAAGTCTATCTGAGGGCCTTGGGTTTTCTGCATTTGAAAATGACTTCACTATATTGCTAACGTGAAATGGGAAACTAAAGGTGGAATCATAAGTTTTATATTTCAAGCCACTCAAATTGGTTGTCTGCAGAGGAGAAAATCCAATGCAATAATCGATGGCAACTATAGGTAAAGTGCTATTGTGGGGACATTCACACTGACAAAGCAGCAGAATTGCTATAAAGGTGCTGCGAGTGATAAGCTGTTACAGAAAAAATATAATGAAAGAAGTGGAACTCCCACTCTTTGAGTCAGCAGAAGGGAGCTGTTTCATGATATTTGCTATATTTGTAAGGCTGCAATTTTATTATACCTGATTCTGTTATCACAATCTGTTACATATCCTACATAGAATATAAATATGTAAAGCCATTTAAAAGCCAAATTATAGAGCTGTCTATTTTTATATTTTACTTTTTACTGCCATACCAGTGATGATGCTTAAGTGGTATAAACTTAAAATGGTAAACGAAAAACAAAAACATCAATAGAGGCAGGCTTTATTGAAAAGCCACTGGTTGAAAATCCCCAAAGTATATCAATCTGCTTCCCTCTTGAAGTCTGAGAAAATTGCCTTAGATGAATACAGTAGGCTTAATGCATAGGCTTTGGATTTTTAAAATGATGCTTTTTATGAAACATTTTTGTGTCTTAAAAGTAAACCTATATATTCATTCATGCTGAATATGTACGGAGAATTTCAAGAGCACAAAATGAGGTATAGTATTGTTATCTTTTTTCCTTCTCCTTTCCAGATCCTTCTTTGTATTGGCATATAACATTTTTGTTCACACCAATGCCAATATGGAAAGAAATGAAAGGTAATTTGAGTAGACTTGGGACACCAGAATATCTGTCACCATCTCACCATCTTTCTTGCCACCACCCTAGTTAGATCAGGGCCATCTTTACCTATTCTAGGACAATAATCCTTTTTGCTGATTTCTTTGCTTCCCCTCTTTTTTCATCTATAATTCATTTTCCGCACAGCAGCCAGAGCAGTCTTTTAAAAATATAAGCCAGATTATATTACTCTCCTTCAAACGCTTCCCATGACACTATAAATAAAACCCAAATTCTTTATCACTTCTCCACTCTCTTCTTCTACCATCTTCCTGCTCAATCCCTGTGCTCAAACTACACTTACCTTCTTTCTGTTTCCAGGTTTAACTAAGGTCTCCCTCAGGGCACTGGCATTTGCTTTTCTCTTTGCTCTGAGTACCCTGCCTCGGGTTCTTGGTGCACATTTCTTATAATTCAGGGGTTCATTGCAAATCTCACTCTTCCCATAAAACCCAGTCACTCAGAATTACGTCATCCTGTTTTCCTTTATTAAAAGAAATTATTACTCTCTGAAATGTTCTTGTTTATTTATAAGAAACAGCTTATGCCTGTTTCTTTCCTTTAGAAATAAGCTTCACAAACAGGGACTTTTTTTCTGTATCTCAAGCATCTAAAACACGACTGTCACAAAGTATAATATTGTGTCATGGTGTCAAATAAAGAGAGTATTTAGTGTAACACAGAGGCAAGTACTGTATTATCAATAAATGCTAGTGGAATAAATGCTCTCAATTAAAAAACAAAACTGTGTATGTGTGTGCGTGTGTGTGTGCAAAGGACTACTAAGCCAAAGTCACATCACACAAAACAAAAAGCGTAGATGTTTCTCTGATTAGTGCAAAATTCCCACTAAACAGCAGCAGCCTCCTTTTGATCAAATTAATAAATGTTTAATATATTTTAATATGAAAGGTTATATATTTTCATTTTAAATCTCTGACTTTTGAATATATGGCAGACTACACAGGAAACAGTGGAGAAAAGAGTAACCATGGAGTTTCAGGGGCCTGGGTTTAAAGCCTGGCTGTGCCACTAACTACATGGTTGTGGGTAAGTAAATTAACCTTTGTGTCTTTATTTTCTTCAGTGGAAAATGGAGATGATATGTCTTTCTTGAAGAGTTATAACAAGTATTTATTATGCAGCTATAAAATACCTGACACAGAGTAGGTGATCATTATAAGTATCTTAATAAAAGACAGTATAAATCAGTCTTTAGAGTGTTATACTGGGCTTATCAATTATTGGAACAGATAAGCTATATGAACTTTAGTGATTCATGTGATTATATGTATATGTAAATTAGCACTGATGTGTCTCTATCAGTGTTTCTATAATTGCCCAGTTTGAAAGCAGCACAGCTAAAAGCAATACACTATTTGAAGTACTTTTCCAGCTATTCCTTTTCATTCTCAGTAACCTCAGGGAGTAGTATCCAGCGAAAGCATTTTTCTTTTGCTTGGCCTTGTCCCAGAGGTACAAAAATTAGAAATTTTGTCAGAAGGAATGCTCCCTCAGCATTATCAGTAAATACAGTGTGCTAGAAATGTCAGAAATAGTACTTTTTAATTCTTAGATATTTAGAGCTGAAAACTACTTAGAAAAAGTTAGAAAAAAAATCTCTGAATTTAGAAAAATTTAAGTCTTTGTTGAAACAAATACATTATTCAGTGTAACGGAGTCCATTTCATGAATCCACTCAGCCAATCCTTTGTAGTTCATTAAAATGGGCTTTGCCCTCTATGACCAAATTTGCAGGTGCAGGAAGAGGCACCTGTACTAGTTTGTGATGCGGTGGCAAGTATAGGTTGTGCTCGACCATATCAAGCCTTGAACTGTTGGCTAAAAAAAGAAAATGGTTGAATGGAACTAAGCGGCTCTAGATCTGAATTCTTCTCCCTTCCCAAACATTGAAAAGGTTTATATTCCATTCTAGGCATTTTTATCTCCTTGTCCTCTCCCCTCAGGTATGGTTATTCCTACAGAGAGAGGGATCAGAGGAGAGTTCTATGAATGCTTATATTGTCATAGAATGGCAGCCCCCAAACTCTCTACTAATATATATATTTTTAATGTATGCATACTGTCCAACATATATTCAAGACTCATCCAGAATTACATAATAGCAAATAAGAAAAGAACTTGGAATATAGATCTTTTAAAGATTTTCCTTACCTTCCTGTAGAAATTCCTAAAAGATCTGCATTAAGACAGGTAAATATTTGTGAAAGAGACTCAGAAAAGAAAATGATTTCGAAGTGATGAAATACTTTCTACATGGAAATTCTTTTAAGTTTCCAGCTTAAGGCTTAAGTAGTCTAAGGTTCAGAAGGAGACTCAAGCAATTACAATCAGTAGATCGTTCCTGAAGGTTTCCATATGCCCTGCAAGACAGGGCAATAAAGAGAATACTGCTAATGAGATTGCAGGGGCAAAGAGACAAATGGATGGGGTTGAAGCAGAGTTTCCCAAAGTGTGTAACGCAGATTACTAATTCCTTTGATTTTTAATATATCTGTTTAAGAAAAATGTTTCATGGTCAGGTGTTCTTTTAAAATATTGTTCAAACAAAATTTAGCAAGCTTCTTTACTGTAAGATTTCTTAGCCTTGCCTATGTGATTAAGGTGACCAATCATCCTTGTTTTTGCAAGACTGTGGAATTTCCTGGGATGAAGGATTTTCCATGTGAAATCTGGAAAAGTCTTGGGCAAATTGGAGCAAGTTAGTCGCCCTATCTGTGAGTCTTCAGAATGGGTCAAAATATGCTCCATTTCTCCATCTCACTTAACTGGATACCCTCTGGTATAATAGCATCCTGAGGCATTCAAGTTCTACCGAACACATTTCAAAAGTAAGGGAAAGTTGTCAGATCTCCTACTTAGCAGTATGAAGCATTGATTTCAGCCTTTGTCTTGTCTGGCAAGAGCAAAATCTATTTTTCCTAATGAAATATCCTCTGGCAGCCTTAAATGGTACATAGGTGAGAAAAATCTGTGCGGAGTAAAGTTAGGAAGAAACTCTATGCCTGGAACAACTTTTTCTTGATTTTCTTCTCAAACATGTATGTGTTGGGGTATAGAAACTATTGAGGGAGAAATACACTAAATGAGTAAATATTTGCTGTGTTAATATGGAAAGAAATGTTGAGTTGGAACATATAAAAAAACATTAGCACAGCCTACCCAAGTCTGAAGCTATTTAATATTCCACATTTTTGTTCCTTACACGGACACTAAAAAAATCTCTTTCCACAAAACGTTGAAAATCACCATTTTCTCTCTTTTTCTGACATTTTACATTGAAAAGTCCTTTTCTCTCTTACCAGATTGCTCTCTTATCTTGTTTCTCCAAACTCTCCTTTTTATCACCTATAAATATCTTCTTTTATATCTGAGCACAACATTACCATATTGTTCCAGTTTCATTCATGGGGGAAATAGATGGGATAAAAAAGAGCATGGGGATGTGGGGAAGAGCTGTGACTCAGAGTTAGTGGAAGAAATAGAATCACTCTGTGGATTTCTTGAGGAATGACATCTCATGGTATTTCTGATGCCTACTCTAAGTGAGTCGAGGGCCGGGAGATGGGAGAGTGGCCTCCTTGTTCACACATGCATCAATTAATTGCTATTGTAGGAGCTGACATTGTTCTGCCAGTTCATTCAACCATGTATTAATTTCACAAATATTTATCAAGCACCTACTACATGCCAGGCACAGTTCTATGAAATTCTGCTGGTTGCATCTTTACTTTCAGTCTGATGACAGTGCAGTGACTTACTTTAAAATCATTTCCTCTAGAATCTCCATGGTATCATATAGAGACTCCCCTTTTCCCCCTCCACATACTGTTGCATATTTCATAAGCTGAAAGCTGAAGCTCACAGGGTTCTACTTTCATATTTCGTTAAATTAAGAAACTTTCTACTTCTAAAGAACTAATACCCAGTGTTTTATTTTCCAAGTAATATTATTCTATGGTTAAAGTACATAAGTACATTTTATGCGGGGTAATCATTATAATTCCTTGAAAACTCAGAAAAGACAGGCTTTTTTTTTTTTTTTGGTTCAATGTCAAATTAAATGAAGGTACCAAATGGACTTCCAGACAATTCTATTTTCTGGTCAAAGTCATTTGGTATTTTAATAAGTAATTTGGATGTGGGATAAAGCATTCACATAGGGTAAAATTACCTCAATTACCTACAAACTAACTAGAATCTTAAAATAACTTTTTTTTTTCTCTGCACAGTACTTTTAGGAGAATGAGGTAAATCACAAACACAAATGAACAAATTGATGTTACTAGTATCAGATGCCATGTACTGATAGAAAATCCAAAGGAAATGCAAAGCCTTTTAGCTTAAACTTGCAGCCTATATTTTTGCTAGGCTCCTCTTGGATTCCCTTGATTTTCTTTAGGTCCTGATAAGTGGGTGCTTATTTCTGAAGTTGTTTTAGGCTTGTGAATATCATCTTCTTGCCTTATTATTGGTGGAATGGATCATTCTCTTACTTTTTGTTTTGTTTTTTCTAGTCCTTTTCTATTAAGTTAAAATAATTCTACAGTTATTTTAGCACACGAAACTCTTCACATTTAACTTTTACTTCAGAATTTCAAATAATTGAAACTGTAGTACAGAAATGTGAAGAGAAACATTTCAAAATTTAAGCACACTTTGTTTTGGTTGGTTTTAGTTCAGCAGAGCAAATATTTAATGAGATCCTACTAAGTACGTGGCCTTGTGGTCTGCATTTAGGGGTATTAATAATTGGCTCTAGGCACATATACAAGCAGGCTATTTCAATGAATCAGATTGGTGATACAAAGTAGAATTGTATTTAGTCCAATAAGCAGATTGAAGGAAATCTTGCTGGATTATATTATCCCTGATTTAGTCTTGGAAGATGAATAATATTTAAGCAAAAGCATGGGATGGGTTTCAGGAAGAGGGAAGAGCATTAGCAAAGCAAAGAGGCATGAAATCTATTGACGTTGTATCCCAATGAACTACTCTCAGTGAAAAGGTATACTGGAGTTGTCAACTCTGAGGTGAAGAAGATTAATGATGAGGATGGAGAGGCAGGTACTGGAGCAATTTTGGAGGTCTTTGTACCTCCTACTGTGAAGACTGACTTTTATTCTAAGGATGATGGACACCCATTGTTGGGTTGTAAGCAGGGGAATGATATGCTCAGATAAGTATTTTCTATAAATCATTCTGACTGTGCAAGTAAGAAAACTTTTAGGACACAAAACTGGAAGAAGGGAGATGTGTTAGGAAGCTTTTTTTAACGTTACAGGTAAGAGATGACTAGAGACTGAAATAGGGGATTGGTGAAGGGTCTGGACATAGTGATCTGAGAACTATTCACAATAGAAAATTCGCACAGTTCGCTGATTTATAGGGTTGGACTGGCTTTATAACTCTGCCACATTCTATTTCAAAGCAGAGTTTGGTGTGAGGAAGCTCTCTCTCTATGAAAGGTCAAGGGTGTTTCCTGAATCCATGCCTGAACGTGGTTGGGCAGCATGGACCTCAAAAGCAGTGAGAACATGAGCTTCCAGAATATAACCGTTTAATATCATCCCACTATTTAAGAGGCAGTATAATAACTCTACTACTAATTCCCTTTTTTTCTCTAAACTGTGAGCTATTTCTCTTTAATTATATTTAAAAATAACACTTACTTTCAAAGATAAGCACATTCAAGCTACTATTATGGTTGTCTTTTGAGTAACTGAATAAAATCTTCAACATTGTAAACTCTCCAACCCTTAAGGATTAGATCTCAAACTGCATCAGAAAGCTTGAAGTTTTCAGGAAAGATGATACTATACGGCTCAATGTGTCTCTTCACCAAGTTTCCACTACTACCACTTAAATCAATGTGTCAGAAATTCTGCTTGCCAAAGGTCATGGTTTTCTGTTAGTGCTACAGTCTCTGGAGAGGATGGTCAGTGTGTCCAAAATGACTCTCACCCTAATTCAATGCTTCCAAGATGATGCAAAATTTCTCAATTTAACCAGGATCAAATATGTGCAGAGTACCTGAGTTTTGTGTAGAGGCCATACTAGAAATGGTTTCCCTCTTTAACTGATCCCACTAATACTGATTTTTCTGTTTGTGGCCTTTACCATCAGAACGTAATGTCAGAATAGCCATCCAATCAGCCAAACTATGGAATTAAGGGGTTAGAAAAGCAGCTGGAAAATGCAAGAAAATGGGGGAGAAGGTTAAGTTTGTAAGAAATACATTTATTTATTTTTTTATATTAAATAAATATTTAATTAGGAATAGATCCAGTTTTAATGATCCACCTCTAAACAAGTTCTTGGAAGCATTGGTCCAGCTTTATTTAAAATCCAATTAGTTCTCCTTTTATTCTTCTCAGAGAGAGATCAGAAAAGAATGCAAAACTAAAATATCTTCAGAACCAGTTTACTAACTGAAAGTCACTGGAATAATTCTTCTGGTTTGACTCATTGAGCCAGAATGCTGACATTATTTAAAGGTATAGTTTTCCATTTATTCCTGGATTTTTTTTAAATCCCAAAGCTATAAAAAGTATGTCATTTACCAGAGAAAATGAAATTGCTCTTTGTTAAGTACACATTGAAAATCATATGCTACAGTATGTATGGTACATCTAGTACAGTAAAACAAAAAGCTATATTTTCAAATCCAAATTTGAAACAAAAGTCAAATGCCATTTGGCATGCACTGCAGCATGCAGAGACATTCCTATGTATTAAATACTGTCCGGTAATACCTGAAATGTTCTGCTTGCTTACAAATACCAAAACAAGAGAAGGACATCTTAAATAAAACCCTAAATACAAAAATACCTTAAGAGAAAAAAATGTATTCGACTACTGCACAACCTAAGCTATCTATTGGTAAAGGACCATAGACAGTGGTCAGATGGGTAGCAGACTGGTACATCGGAGATAGACAAGGGATACTCTGGACAATACACCACAGACTCCTGAACAGCAATGAAAACCACACATAAAAAAGTTATCTTTTTTCTTTTAATTACAGAAGTCTTCCCCACTTCCTTCAACACAGTGCGCTCTCAACCCAGATCTTGTAAAATCAGTCAGATCACAACATTCTCTATGCTCCAGACGTTCAATGGCTCCCAGCTCACTCACAGGAAGAGCCCAACCCCATAGGAGTGTCCGCAGGGCCACCCCCATGTCTCTTCCTCATCTCCAAGCATCCTCTCACTCACTTCAGTCCAACTAACATCCGTGATCTTCTTGGAACACCCCAGTTATGCACCTGCTTCGGAGCTTTTGCATGGCAGTTCTCCTGGAAGACCCTTCCCTCGCTTATTTGCAAGCCTTGTTCCTTCATTTCCTCCTCATCTTTGTCCAGGCCTTCCTGATCATCCCCAATATATTAGCAACCCTCCATCTTCCCACTTTTCCCCACTTACATGGCACTCAGCATCTAACAATCTATATTTTTTCTTGTTTATTTGTTTACTATTTGGCTCTTTTCACAAGAAATAAACTCTACAAGGGCAGGAATTTTGTCTGTTTTGTTCCTTGTTTTAAATTTTACAGATTGTAGAGGATGCCATGGTGCAATGTGCACATTTCCCCCTTCTCAGCTTCTGGGAATATTGTACACAGACAGCTCACAGCAGAGTCCCTCTCCAGGTCTAGTCTGTAGCTGAAGAGCGCCACCTGGCCAGACGTAACGCTCTCTTTTTGAGGTCACCCACATCAGTGGTGATCAGTGGTGGGGTGGGAAGGCCCAGCCCCATCATCCTGATTAAACATACTTTACAGGGGCCATCCCATATCAAGGGCTCCTTATGGGCCCTCCTGTGGCTTTTTAAAACTGCACCAGTCCTACTGTATCTGCCCAATCCTACATTCTTCCCTCCCACAGATGCTGATCCTGACAGCACTACTCAGTGAACTTCGAATGTACAAATCTCAACCTCAGAGTTTACTTCCTGGGAAACACTGCAAGGATCACAGATGAAGAAACCAAAACAGATTGTGTAAGTAACATCCATGGTTGCATAGCTAGTAAGTGGTGGAGCTGGGACGAAACCCAGAGTCTACTTCCAAAGCCTGTGTTTTTAACTACCAGTTCCTGCTGCTACTCACACAATCATATTTCTCCAAGAAGTTAAAGTATATGAAATACCCGGGCTTCCCTGGTGGCGCAGTGGTTAAGAATCCAGCTGCCAATGCAGGGGACACGGGTTTGAGCCCTGGTCCGGGAAGATCCCACATGCCGTGGAGCAACTAAGCCCGTGCGCCACAACTACTGAGCCTGTGCTCTAGAGCCTGCGAGCCACAACTACTGAGCCTATATGCCACAACTACTGAAGCCTGCACTCCTAGAGCCTGTGCTCTGCAACAAGAGAAGCCACTGCAATGAGAAGCCCACGTACCGCAATGAAGAGTAGTAGTCCCTAGTCACCGCAACTAGAGAAAGCCTGTGTGCAGCAACAAAGACCCAATGCAGCCAAAAACAAAATAAATTAAATAAATAAATTTTAAAAAAGAAAAAGTTATCAACACAAGAAGAAAAACAATGTGTAACTATGTGAAGTAATGTATGCTAACTAAGCTTTAAAAAAATTAAGTATATGAAATAACTTACAGTGAATACTTATCAAAGAAAAGAAATGGGATTAGGGAAGGGAGATGAAGGGGAAAATTAATAGAAGAGAATTGATGACAAACTATTATAGACTGATGAGTATGATTAACTTAGATAACAGACCACCAAAAAAACCCACAGGGGTTTGAGTACTACACTGAATAGAATAGATGGTTTCAGAAATAAAAATGAGAGTGGGAAGGGGGTAAGAAGATGGCATAATGAATCTCATATGATTGTTGATAGGATTTATGATTTATATAAACCACAGACTATGGGATCTGTCTGATATAGACATTGCAAACAGCTACTGCAAGAGGTAGGGTAATCTTGTAGACTATAGTCTCCTTCCTTCTTAAAATTCAAGGACTGGCTTAGTTAACATATGTACTGTTGTTGGCATTGTGGGTAAAATGCTATTTTTTTTCTGATTATCATCCACACAGCCAAAGATTGCTGTTGTGATTAAATAAGTTAATGTTATGATAGTGCTTTTTATAAACCATAGAGCATTTTACAAACAATTATACCTGAGTTAGGCATTCTTATGGATTTATCTAATTCATGCTCTGACATCAAGCAGAACGATAATAAAATCTTTCCATCTATTTTAAAAGAATCTTTCTAAAGAGTTCAAATTCCCTTAGAAGAGCTCTGCAATGCTTAGCATCCTGATGAAAAGTCTTCCTTGTAAGTATACTGAATCCCTCAAATTGTGAATCCCTCCCATTTCTTCTTTTTTAGATTTCTATGGAAGCAATATGCCTGCCATTGTAGTTTTAAGAATTATTTACTGTTTTGAATTTTAAAACGTTATCCCTTATTTCTTATTTATCTTATAGAACTGCAGTTCCTTTCATATCAACACTATGATTTCAGTCCCCTTCAAGGTGCAGAGCTAGCTATCTCCTCTAAATACTGTGGTTGGATTTGTAGAGTTCTTATTATCTCAGCATCAGTACTTTAGACCATGAACTTAAAAATCACTAATTTAAAGATCCAAATTTCTAATTAAACCCTTCAGAGAAATTATATTCTTAGAGTAAATGGGAAAAAAGAGCAAAGGTAACAAATTCTTTTAATTTCATTTTTTGGATTCCAAAGTTCTTTGTTTATTATAAGTTTTAGTTTATTATAACCATCTTTACTATAAGCAGATATTATTCTCCTTTACCAATAAAGTAAATGAATCTCTAAGGAGCTTGAGAGTAAAATCAAATAGGTATCCTTCAAGCCAATTAAAAATCTAGAATACAAATTACCTGATTCTTAACCCAAAGCCATGTCTACCACACTGCACACAATGATTACATCTATTTTCCTAGATATGGTCTTTAAAAACCCAAATGGGTGATTCAGAAAAAAATGTTTGTGGTATCCATTTCACATTCCCAAGCAATCTTCCCTGGAAATTCAATCAATTATTACCATTCTACTGGGAAAAAAATGTTACTTTTAAGATGGTAGTTATGTGTGAAGACAAAGTACAGCCATGTTGGTAACAAAGGCTTCTTCTCCTCCCTTTTCAGTTTCCATCATTCTCACTTTGTTTCCCTCCTTCTTTTATATTTTTCCAATTTCATGTTCTATTATCTTCATTCATCCTACCTTTATATTTTTCCAATTTCATTTTCCATTATCTTCATTCATCCTACCTCTATTTCATTACTACATCACAATATTGTTTCTCTTTGAGGTATAGAGAAAGCAAAATGGATTCTACTCGATGAAAACCTGAGATAAATTTCAATTGTGGTTCAGGTATCTATAAACTCATCTCCAGGCAGAAGAGTAGCTCTAAGGTGTAGGACAGAAAACGCAAGGATAGTTTCTGCTTCCTCCCCGTATGTATTGCCCTGAAAAAATCTCAAACCTTTCATACGTGGTAGAATTTTTTAGTTGAATCAGTATTTCAGATGAAGTTGCTTATAACTGACGCCTGTCAGACTTTGGCTGTAATGTGTACCCAATGGAGAAAATACATGGTGAGGCACATTGTGCTTGCCAGAACTTGACCATGACAGTAAGGTGGAGAAGGTACGGATCGAGGTCAGGAAAGGGAATGGGTATAGCAACATGGAAGAAAACATTACTTAGCCTGATATAAGAATATTTTATGGAATGAATATTCAATTCCTTGTTATTTATAGTATACTTAACAATTTATTTCTACAGGGGATTATTTCTCTTTTGATAATTAAAATCATAATTTTCCCATTGTGTGATAAGAAAAGAATTTACATGTAAATCTCCTTGAATGTAAAGAACTGTGTCATATTCAGCTTTACAGCTCCAGAAACCTTACCATGGTCCTCAGGTTATAGGAGGCTTGTTCAATTTGACTTAATTTCTGAATAGCATCAAATCCACATTAGAAACAATGCACATTAGAAAATTAGAAAGAATTTTTAAAAAATAATTTAAGTTCTCAAACTTGTTACAATACTGTTTTCTAGTTTTTAGCAATCTACCTATCAGAAACAGCCTAGGGTTGACAGTTTGTTGCAATGTAAGTATTTCTTGTTCTATCCAAAGTATATATGAAATAAATGTCTTAATTATGTACATCCAAGTAATATTATACAAAGATAATTTGCACAGGACAATTTTGCATTAAATAGAAACATACTATAACTGATTCTGCGCGTTAAAGTCATCATAATAACAATTATCTGGATTATTAAAATAAAAATCAGACTTTATACAAATAATGAATGTAAATTTAATTTGATTTGTTGCTGCACATATCTGACATTAATCTCTTAGTTAAGAGATTAATTATTAAAGAATTCTCTTAAAACTATATAATTGTATAAGTAGGCCCAGTGCTTCATTTTACCTCATGAATTATAAATATACCCACTGTATCTATGCTATATCTCTTAGAGACATTTTATTTATACAGACATTATCATACAACTTCCCATAAGATGTTACTAAAATTTAATCGTGAATTCTTCCAGACTTCTAGCAGGATAATATATTTATAATTATTTTAATAGTTAAAATATAGTTGTTATTTTACTGGACTTATTTTTTGTTTTTAGGGGTCTATCAGAAGTCTAGTTATTCCAGAAATAATTGTTAAGAGTAACGGAAAATATTAATGGTCTTATCTTTATAATATGACTGAAAGACTATGAAAGAAAAGCAGGTGTTAAAAACTATCCCTTGATCACCCACACCCCCTTAGATTTTGAAAGGAGGCTCCTTTAATACTTCTTTCTTACTGCAGTGTTTGTTGCTTAAGGAAGTCTGTGGGTGGAGAAGATGTTATTAACACACACCTGTTTTCTTATTTACAGCATTCAATCTCCACATATATAAGTCCTTGAAACACCAACCCCTTTCTTTCTACTACTTTCTGAAATTCTTTGGAATTTGGTCCACATATGACCACATATTACCTTCCTATCGGACACATATATAATTAGTTATAATTTATCCTGAATTGATTTTTCGAGTATGAGGCTATCCAAAAGATTTTTTGATGTAGATGCCTTTCCAACTAAACATTTTTGTTTAAAAACAAAGAATTCCATAAATAGCTGGTCTTATGTTCAAAACTAATAATACAAAAGTATTCTTTGTATTAATGAGTTTTCTTAAACACTAAAAGAAGAGGATACAGTCACTGAAATGGGAAAAGCCAACCTTTAAGATTTGTATGCAGTATTTGTTTCTTATTACTCTACAAATTACCTTGATGAATGAATGCACATTTTGCAGACCATGTTGAAGACACGGTAAACATGTTTTACTAAGTAAAGTAATAAGCCCTTTGAATTGTTTCATCTGAATAAACAAATCGATGGTTAAAGATTTTTAAACCCTCTATAAAATGTATACAAACAAGTTAATGTAAATTTTATGAAACATTTAGATCCCTTTTATATTGTAGTAAAAATGTTCCCTCAAGTGCAGTAAATGACAGATATGCCCTTGTGCAAATAAGCTAAATTTAAATTATTTTTAAAATAATCAGGTCTAATCTTCAATGCTAATGTAATGTTTATTCGTTTAAGAATATAGGACAATCTAAAAAGTAAAAATTGACGTGTTTTTAAAGTGATTTTGGATTTGGAGGTTTAATGATATCATTTATGATAGTCATACATATAAGTGTTTTCCAAATAAAATTGTTCACTTCATTATTCAGATCAGTGCACTCCATTTGGAATTATATTAACTTTTGTTAAAAGAAATTAGAAAAATAACCGTTAACCATCCAAAGTGCTTGCAAAGATGCCACAATTATTAACCAAATACACGTTATTGAGAATACATCCTACAGAGACCAGTTAGAACGATCACTAGCTAGAATTGTTGGATTAACCAAACAATCACAGGTAATTCAATCACTTCTGGTTAATTCAAAGGAAACTGATTCTGGCTCCTCTGATATTTTGGTAATAGGAACTCGGTCAGAATACAGAGCAAGTCCATCCTCTGTATAGCAGAGGTAGCAAGTCAAACGTACTTGATGTACAATCCAAAGGATATGTGAAATGGAATTGTGCAGGTCACTCTATGTTTTGGGGTTCTAGTTATTAAGGTTTTTGTCATTTTGTATTAGAGTAAAAAAATTACAGAAAATTAAAACCATTAGTATTTCAGAGCAAAGTAACACATAGACTAGAAAAAATTAATTCAGTAAAAACAAAACAAAAACACTGTTGTGTCTCTGATTAAAAATGAAAAAGGATTATGCAGTTAGGAGTAAATACTCGTTTGCCACAACTTCCAGAACAACAACTCTTTAAAAAGAATACAACTCAGAATTAAATGGGTTATATGCTTTTTTCTTCTCAGAGCAAGGGTTATATGCTTTTTTTTCTTCTCAAAGCAATTATCTCTTAAGAAGTTGCTTTGTTTTTTTTGTTTTTCTCCAAGTTACTATAAAAAGCTATAATTGAAAGGAAGAGTAAAAATAAAAAAGGAGAAAAAAATAAATGAAAGTAGTTTCTAACTAATATATGAAATTTAAGTTATAAATGTCATATTCATGAAATTAAAATGATTTCCTAAAAAATCACCTTATTCAGATCACAAGATAAAATAATGAACCTAAGATTCCAATATAAAATGCAACAAGGAAGAGTGAGGTTGACTTCACTGTCAATTGCCTGTGCTAATTACAGTGAACAAAAAACTGGAAACTAGGGTCTGAAAATCCACTACACCTTATTATTAAGAAAATTAAGAAATGATGTATGATATGAGGAGAAGACTCAGAAAAACGTATACCATGATGCTTTAACAAAAGGAGCAACGAAGACACTCTGTTTTGTTTTTAAAGATGCTAAAAAATTAACGAGACACTGTGTGAACAGTGGAACAGTTGAAACAACACAGTACCTGCCAAATTAAGTAGTCTACACATAAAACTAAACAGCTGGGAAATATATAGAATTTTGCATAGAACTGCTTCCTTCTAAAATCAACATTTAAAAAAATTGATTAATTTCTTAATATTCCAATAGTGAAATATCTACTCAAGGAACTATCTTTTTTCCTTTCTTTTTCTCTTTAAAATTTAATTTGCCTAGAGCTCTTCTTTTCAAAACTTCTAGGGAAGTTTTTTTAGGAATACTATATTAATCAGCTAGTGAAAAAAAATTATTAGAAATAGTAAAAGACTGTCTTAACATTAAATGACAGCCTAATGTCATATGCCTAATAACATGGAAATAAATTCATACTCTCATGGTACTGAATCTTGACTCCTATTCAGTTTTAATCTTTATGAAAAAAAATTGTGCTCCAATATGCTGCTCTAATTTTATTCTCTGGGTGTTGCTTATTTGAACTAGTTAAGCCTTTCATTCATTATATAGGGTGACTTAATAAATTTTTAAAGTGTTGCCCAAACCAGATAAGGTGAGCAGTAGAGATCTGACTTTCCTGACTCCAAGGTCTTCTTTTCCTCATCTTTTATCAAATTCTTCATTTAAAACCTAAAATTTACTTGAAACATACATTTAATCATTTTATACAAGGCCTTGAGAGAATGTTTATGTTTTACTCATTCTATTTTCATTATTATTGTTGAAATTATATTTAGTTGTTTCTATTTTTTCTTGTTGTGTATAAAGGTAGAATCTTGTTTGGATTTCATTTGGAAAAGCAGTTTGGGAAATTTACAATGAAGGTTCAATCCATAAATAAAATCTTATTTGACAGTAAGCATGTCAGATCAAATTTTAAAAGTTTCTGCCTGTCTCTTATCTTACATACTTCTTTAAATGCACAACTAAATCATTAAAACATATGTCTTGTTTTAGTAAAAATAACTATAGATTAATTTAATCAAAGAAGTAAAGACACTATCTTATTTTTACTGGCTTAAAGTTTATCTTTTTTACTTTTATGAACTAAAGCTCCTTCAGTTTCAAACTATTAATTTGATAATTATGTTCTTATATACATGATAGTTATGTATGTGTTAATATCAGCACCTTGTAATTATATATTTTAAAAACCCAATATTTACATTATTTTCTCATGAGTCTTCTGTCCTGCCAAATATGGTTGGAGGCTTCTGTTAGGAAGTTTGACATGCAAATTTATCTCAAAGTTAACTCAAACACAAACACATAAATGAATGTGATATATTCATAAATATATCAAATAATTTACATGGTATATACATTTACTTAGTATGGAGAATGATTTTTTTTGTCTTCCATTTCCTAGAATGCAAAATGTGAATTCATCTCAGATATTTGTAATGGCAAACACGTAAGTAAATATCCATGAATAATATCCACATGTAAGTCTTCAAATATATAAAAAGGCAAATCCTACCTCCATCTCCAGATCCTGATCCTGCATCTGGGGGGAAAAAAGGAAATAATTTGTTTTTGCTCGAAAAACATCTTCAAAAAATGTGTATGACTTTATTAAAAAAATTCATGTTTATTTTCTCTATTAATATGATACTATAATTTTAAAAATTACTAATATTTAATTTGAAAAACATATTCACATCAATCTAATTTCTATACTATAACTTATAAAATAAATTCCTTATTATTTTCATTCTTAAACTTCATGAACAAAGTATTATCTAGCTTTAGAATAATTCCTAAACTTGACTATGTTAAAACTTCTCATTTTTATTTTAATCAAGATGAATTTGGTGCCTTTAACACAAGAAATTAAAAATGAGATACTTATAGCAATCAGTGAGACTTAGAAATTAAACAGTCTAAGACTTGTGGCAAATAAACACATAATTAAGGCTTATATTCTTGTACATTGCATTACAAAGGGAAAAACAGTTTAAAATGAATATCTTTTTATATAGAGATAATATGTTTTCAAAGTTTCACAATTGTGGATGAGTCTATATGCACCCAAAAGCATCTTTCAGTTTTGAAATCAGTGGAAGAGTGAGCTTAACTTTTGCCTTTGTGATTAAAAGTGGCTATACCCTAGGTGATGCTGGCAGAAAAGACAATAACCTCCCTCTGCCTTTCTCTTTGTCCACGTCTCTCCCCCCCCTCCCACACAATTACAACTCCTGAAAATTGTCAATTTCTGAGAACTCATTTCCCAGAAACACTCAATTTCCTAGTTTAGAGTCAAGACCATGGAGTTTCCATTTGCTTCCACCTGTTAAGTGGAGACATCATCTTCCTTTTGTCTCCCCACCTCCTTCCATTCTAAATACATTTGGCTATGTATTTTTAATGTTAATACTGGGAAATAAGACTAATACTAGTATTCTTTGTCTGATATGTCCTCAGTTTACATTGAAATCTCAACCAGCGTTCAAGACCTATATCAAATGTCATTTCTACGAATTAGTGTTTGCTGTTGTAGACCAATTAAAATAAACTACTACTTCTACTTGTTTGCCTCCATGACACTTTGTTGAGAGGCACTCATAGAAAGAGGCATGATGTATGAAAATCTACAGAAGGCTGACACAGGGAAGAATGGATGCCTCCCCAGTAGTATTCTTTGTCATTATGTTAGACATTAGCCCTGTCATGAAGGAGCAGTAGTTTGAATTGTCAGCCTTGGTGGAGACCCAGACTAACTTAATTCACAAGGTTTAACCCTTTATTAAATCAGAACATCAAGTCGTTAACTGCTTACATGACTAAGAAGCAAGTCACTGGGCCAGGCTATCCTTTCCTTAAAGGCAAGCTAATTGGTAAAACAATTTATAATAAAAACCCTTCTTAGTAAATGTAGACTCAAATAAGGATTCTAATAATATGATTTGATTGTTCTAAGGTAACAGATAAAGAAAGGCTGATACATTCATCTCTATAATAGGAAAATAGTCCTGTCAACTGAACTGAGTCCTAAGTCACAGCACAATCACTTTGGACAGGACAGTGCTTGAATGGTCAATATTTGTCAAGTCTCCTTTTTGTATCTTTTTACAGCTAGAATTTTAACTGACTTTATTTGAATTAATTTGAAAGCTTAATTCAGTATTACTTATCAGATCATCAGAGGCTAATAACAGGTTGTACTATTACAGCATTAATACATTCTACCTGTGTTTTAGTTGAATGTGTATAGTTTCTTATTCCTTTCCCAGTAAGAGTAAATGTCTTTAAATCAAGAACCATGTCTTGTTTAGCTCTCTATACTTCCACACACATAAGAGAAAATGCATAAAAGCTTATGTATTCCAATCTCCAAACATACTCATTGGATAACATAAGGAACATTATTCAACCTTCTTAAGCTTATTGGTCCTCTAGTCTATGGGTATAGTAATGTCTATCTCATTGGACTATTTTGAGGATAACTGCACAACAGCACATTTTAAATGCTTATCACTATGTCTAGAACATAATAGTTAAAATTTTGAGTGAACATCTTGCCTATTCATCTATACGTTTTCTGCTAAGTACATATGGCTGGAGAAAATCAAGAAAAATGGCAGTAGTATTTTGGCTTGTATTCCCCATGTATGTTTCTAAAAATTCAAGGACCATGATCCTTAAGACAATTTGTGTTTGATTTGACCCAAATTAAGTAGCTAGTGAAGAAAGGAGGAATAGGCTGAAAAAAAATGGTCACTTAAGTCCATGGCATCATTATAAAATAGTGATGGGGGGCTTCCCTGGTGGCGCAGTGGTTGAGAGTCCGCCTGCCGATGCAGGGGACACGGGTTCATACCCCGGTCCGGGAAGATCCCACATGCCGTGGAGCGGCTGGGCCCGTGAGCCATGGTTGCTGAGCCTGCGCATCCAGAGCCTGTGCTCTGCAATGGGAGAGGCTACAACAGTGAGAAGCCCGTGTACCACAAAAAAAATAATAAATAAATAAAATAAAATAGTGATGGGAAGCTTTAATGGTTTCTTCACTATAAAATGAATCATCTTTGCAAACCAGAGACAAGTAGCCTACTAATGCCTTATTAGTGAGACAGAAACACCTAAGAAAAGAAGTCATGCTGTTGCACCTGAATCTGGGCTCCTAGTCAATACATTTCTTATAAGGCAAAAAAGTGAAATTGACAGTGAGGCTATTGAGCAGACTGCCTAATAGGAAACCATTTTCCAGACAAAAAATGATTTGTAAGTTCAATGAAATGTAATAAATATAAAGTTTTATCTTCTACTGCCTTTTATTCCTAGAGATCACAACTTGTCACCTCCATTCAGTGTCAAATAGCATTAAAAAAAAAAAAAAAAAAGGAGGGCTTCCCTGGTGGCTCAGTGGTTGAGAGTTCTCCTGCCAGTGCAGGGGACACGGGTTCGTGCCCTGGTCCGGGAAGATCCCACATGCTGCGGAGTGGCTGGGCCCGTGAGCCATGGCCACTGAGCCTGCGTGGCTGGAGCCTGTGCTCCTCAACGGGAGAGGCCACAACAGTGAGAGGCCCGCGTACCGCAAAAAAAAAAAAAAAAAAAAAAAGGAAAATCTATGAAGAAAAGAATAAGAATCTCTTTTAGAACAAAAGTCAGAACTCCAATTTATTTACAGTCAGACCTGGTTAATCAAAATTACTTTGGTCCCGCCATCATTATCCAGATCAAAACTTTTAGATTTACAAGTCAATGGAAGATGCATTCAGCAAGACCAACTTACTAATTAAATCCTGCAGAAATCTAAGTCTGTGAATAAGCTAGGGATGGATTACTCAGTTGTGATTAAATTTTCTACTTAGTCAAGTGTTTATTTTCATAGTACAACCAACACATTAGGGACTAGAATGGAAAGACTGAATGAATCAGAAGAATGTGACTGCATGTGCTGACAAGAACTTGGAGGTTGGAAAGTAAGAAAGAGAGATTTTGCTACCATTGTTAGCCAACCTATGACTTCATGACTGCTTATTGTGACTACTGCCCACTGCTCCTCATTGGCTATTGTCAGAGACACACAGACACAAGATATATGATCTTGAATAAGCAAATCCATTCCTCAGTACTCTCTAGTATTTGCCTACATCAATCCTGGTCTAATAACCCTCACATGTTGCTCTTACTTCCATGCATTACTTCTCACTCATAGATTGAATGGCAATGATCTGTTAGCTCTAGCAAATAAGCAAGTGATGCACCAGTCCAACTTGCCTCCCAATCACCTTTGCAGGAAGGACATCCACATTGTGAGGCAAAGAATCAAATAGGACAAAAGACTACTTAAAAACCAAAACCCAAACGAAAAAGCCTACATCATTGTTCATGAGGAATGATACCTTTCTCTTCTGCTAATTCTTAGAAACTTCAGTAGTCACCAGTACAACCTGGAACATTGTCAACTGCTAACAATCAATAGGCCTAAGATAATCTTTTAAAGCAGAAGTCTCCAACCTTTTCGGCACCAGGAACTGGTTTTGTGGAAGACAATTTTTCCACGGATGGGGGTGGGGGGGATGTTCAGGCGGTAATGCAAGCGATGGGGAGCAACGGGGAGCGGCAGATGAAGCTTCGCTGGCTCCCCCTGGTCTGTGGCCCAGGGGCTGGGGACCCCTGTTTTAAAGAATATGAGACTTTCCCTTGCTCATTTACCACTCTGCCCCAGCCATCATACACATAATTTTAAATATAATTCCCTAGAATAGAAATACCTGTTATCTGAGAGAGACTTTCAATAAAATAGATCTTTCTTGATACTATTCTATATTTCCATTTTTGAAGAAAGTCCTTATATCAATATTATTTTTCTTGAATATGCTTATACCATCTAATTCCTCAGAAATTATGACTTTCCAGGAAGATGTTTATTTGCCATTAAGAACAACTATCAAGGGACACTAGTTTCTTTAATATATGTGATTTTAGTGTTTCAAGCCTAACCTGAAAACTCAGCTTCATTTTACAGCATGGCTTTAAAAAGTTGAGCTGTATTCCTCTTTTTTTTTCCTTCCTGTAATGCTATTCAGCTCTAATAACCATTGTACTCAAAAGGAAAACCTGAAAAACCAAAGAGCCTATGAAGTCACTCTTCTTCCTTACTTTCTTTAGAGCATTCTTGGTACAATATAACTAAAAAGCTTTGTGGGAGCCCAGGCTGACTGTGTCAGAAAGGACAGATGTCATTAGAAGTCATGTCTATCACCAATACATTCTTCAATATAATCAGCTCACTGTTAAGAGGAGTATTTTGTAGGGCTGCTAAGGTTAGACACATCTTAACTTCCAAACCCAAATCTGCAAATTGCCTTCCACCAGACGATCCTATTGTTACAAACAAACAATCAATCAAACAAAAAAACAAACTTTATTCATGCATAGATAAGTTTCTTATGTTTGGAAGCTGAGCAGTCAATCTAGGTTTCTAATTATGTTATTCAGCTGGCTGTACTTCATTAAATAACATACATATTAAAATCTACCAATGTTCTTATGGTACATTTATCTTTCTTCCAGAAGTGACTTGAAATGTAAAAAGACATAGAATAAGAATAATGCATACTTTGTATGAAAGAATAAGAGGCTTGTCTAGCTAATAATATATAGTCTGGATTGTTTATTTGGTTAATGATAAACAGGCCATAACGTGAAAAGCAAGACATGGTTTTTGGATTCAGAATCCATTCCGAAGGTTTTCGGGAGTCTTCAGGATCACATACATACCTGTGGCACATGATCCTTCAGACACCACCAGTATCTCACTCTGCTGTTTGCACGCAGCCTGCCGCAGGTAACACTCATTCTGGTAGCTCTCCCCATTGGAGCCACACACAGGCACATAGTCACTGTTGCACTGGGGAGCACACAGATGTAAGCCTATGGTTAGTACTGGAGTCTGCATGCCTCTGACATCTTGAACAGAAATCATCATTTACAAAAGAAAGCACTTGTCTTCATTTTCAGTGATCCCCCTTGTATCCAGCAAGTCTTTGACCTTGTAAGGACACCATTCAAAGATACACAAAAGCAATGTCAAGTCATCTGATTCAGATAGGGGGAAAAAGAGCTTCTAAACTGATCGGGCAATTCCAACAAAGTGATAGGACAAGCAATAATAAAAAGATATAACAACAAATGCATCAATATTATTTAATTTTTTTTCTAATATGTGGCCCATATGGTTTGGTGGAAAAAAATCAGAACATGTTATAGTATTCAAGCTATTCAAAAATAGTGTCTATCTGTGTTTGGAGCAGAAGTATATAGCTGAAATGCCAAAGAATTCAGTTACTCCTTAGTATGTTTTTCCTCTGTTGAATTTGAATCTTTACAAATTTCTAAATATTTGGATAAGACATTTGAATTATTAATTTTTCATATATTTTTAGACCATTGGATATTGATGTAGATACAGTGTAGAAAGAAACAACAGACCATGGAATACAGAAAAAAAAATCAACAACTACTGAACCATATGTAAACTTGATTGACTATTCAAAAATATGACTTAACCTATATTTCATAAAACAAAAAGTTCATTTTTAAACAACCTCATTACAAAAATGTACACATTTTACAATGGAAATTAGGCAACCTACAGGGTGTACTCATGATAATGTGATCACACTCTAAGGCATTAGAGATACTTGGCTGTGTCCTATACCTGCTAATTACGCCACTGATGTGATCATCTACTGATGTGCTACATTGTTTAATTATAACAGATGTAATGATCAAGACAATTATTTATAAATACTCACCCATGCCAGAAACTAAGTGAAACAAATCATACATATACATGTATGTGAAAACACTTTTCTGTTTTCTACTTCTTATTAAAATATTTGGATTTTTGATGTGCTAATTCATAACACATATAAAATAAACCAATAATTTAGTGAGATGGCTAGGGTTTTAATATATATGATAATAAACCTAAAACTCTATCAAAAGTTAAATTCAACTCAAGGATTTATGCAAAAAAGCAAATTCTCAATATGGTTATAATCTGATGATAAAAACCTGAGATTCATTTTCTTTATTTTCTTACAATATCTGTACTTCCTTACCAATCAACCGTTTAGCTCTTGTTCATTGCCTTTTTGTAATAGCTTAACCATCCTAACCATTTTTTAAATGGTATAAGACAGTGTTCTCTGAAATGACAGTTTTTTGAATCTGACTCTACAGCTATTATTGAAAAACTTAAATATAATTTTTAACTAATAGTTATGTACTATTCTCCTAATAGTAAATTCAAATTGTACGACACTCATAATCACCATAATTGCTAACAAGATAATTTAGATACTAAATCATATCTATTTAGAAATTATTTAAATATGATTAAAATGATTGAAATATTTTAAATATGCCATATTTTTAAAATCTTTATTTCTACAATTTATAATCTAGACATTCTGGAAGGTTCTGTATAATAATTCCTTTCCACAGTTACACTATACGGCTACCAGACTCAGTCTATCTACATTATTATATTTTAAAAACACTATTTTGATAGGAACTTTTCACTCATGAGGATCTTTAATTCAGTAGGCAATTCACTTCTGACCAGGTGATACCTGTGTAAGGGCTGTCTTTCACAAGCTTTCCAAATATATACATATACCTAAAAACTGACCTACCATAAAACTGAACATCTTTATCACTACTGAAAAATAAAAGGCAATAAGAAAATGTCAGTAAAGAGTTGAGTTTTCCAATAAGCAATACTGAAGAGACACCAAATAAATAGAGGTGGTGCTCATGCCAGAACCATGGCCAGGGAGGCAGGTGGATGGACAGGTGCTTGATAAATGGGCTGTGTTCAGTGTCAGGGACAGGAGAATGTAGGGAGGATTTATGAGGACCCACTACCACTACAATGGTATCTGAGGACATGGAAGAGGGACAAGAAAGAAGTGACCAGCTGGTAACATATTATAGTCGGTAGACTTGCTGACCTTTTCAGTAGGCAGATGAGAGTCATAATTAGTGTGAACGGCTGGGCTAGTTAGCTTCTCATGCTTGGTTCCTAGCTTCTTGTCCCAGGTTACCTTTTAATCTCCATCTCCAGCCCTGGTTACAATACTTTGCGTGTAGATTACTTGGGCCCATGTTTTCTTCTCTCTAATACCTAGAATTGCTCTATTTATCCTTCTCATCTACTTCTGTAGATTATTCAGATGTAGTCAGAAGATGAGGAGTGAGGGGTGGGAAGTATTTATTATCTCTGTCAAGTGCTAGTACACAATGCTGATATGCATCTTAAAATATCGAATAAACTGATAAAGCGCTCATATGCCACTTCTGAAGGATGTAGTAAGCCAAATGTGAACAGTGCTAAAAACAGAGCTGCCAAGTTCTATGCACAAGCCAAAAGGAAGATTTGTATGGAGTTGAAAAGAGCTTAACTGTAGATAATCAGCACGATGCTTTTGGCCCTTACTACCATGACTTGCACTCATTAAAATGAATAACACATGGAGGAAGTACACTCTAAATCATTAAGGCTCAGGAGTGGAAGTCTGGTCCCAGGTTCTCCCATTTCTCTCACTGCCTTAGTGTAGGACCTTGTGTATATCACTCAAAAATGAAATGTTTAACAAGCTTATAGCTTAGTTCCCCCATTCGAAATGGTTAACTGGGGCATTTGGGAGGATTAAGAGTCATGTTTCAAAATGCTTTGGAATACTCTTTTATAAAAAGAAATGTAAATTATGTGCCTTTCATGATATATATTTTAACTAGCAGAGTTACCAGCTAACATCGACACTGAAGCATGCATGTCTAAAATTAGAAAAATAAAGGAACACAGGCTAACCCTAAGTACAAAAAAGTAAGCTAACTACTACATTAAAATATGCCAAATTATTGGAAATAATTTTCAGTGGTAATTATGAATACTGCTCAGTTTCAGAGGAAGGGACAGATTCAGATGTTAGGTGACTTGCTAAAGGCCACATAGTTGGCTGGTAAAGAAAAAACAAGACTCAGGGCCAGATGGTTAAGCTCATAAATGTATGTGTTGTCCAAACTTCCTCTCAGGGGAAAAGTGATTCTGCTTCCTTCAGATGTTTTAAATATCTTAAGTTTATTTTCCAAATATGTGTTTTTTCAGTGAATGATTTTGTTCCAAAATGTCCACATTGCTTAAGAAAGCAGCAACACGTCACACCCGTGGATTCAATGAATATATGGAATTTGTTTTGCTACAAATGAACAAAAAATTTATGTGAGAAATTTTTCATACGATGTATTGCTTGTTTGGTTAATAAGAATTTCTTTTAACTGAGATTTCAGCAACTAGAAGCTATGTATAACTTACATTTTATATATTGTCAGCACCTTCCATAGAGTCTGGCATATAGAAGGCGCTCCACAGATGTTAAGTGAATTCTGTTATATTCCCGGTTGTCAAAGGCTTAGGAATAATGGCTTAGGATATGGCATGTTTCTCTTCCAAAAAAGAAAGCGATAAAAAACCCACATATGTTCCAATGCTTTGATCATTCCATAGGTAACTTTTACTTCTCTGTGACTACAATTTTTCATATGGAAATTTTTTTATGATTTTAAGTGAGTGGGCAGGCCTGTGACTATGGTGAAAGTGACTCTGTGTGACTTCTGAGGCTAGGTCGTTAAAGGATACAGCCTCTACCTGGCTCTTTCTCACTCTCTGGATGCTTGCCATTGAAACCCAGCCACTGTGCTATGAGGAAGCCCCAACTAGTCCAAATGGAGAGATCCACATGGAGAAGGACCAAGGTCCCCAGCTGACAGTCCAGTATATGAGTGAGAGTCCTGAGAAGAGTACAGAAACAAGCCTTTGAGTTCCCTCCCCGGCTCAGCTAACACCAAGGGGAGCAGAGATGAGCTGCTTCCATTAAGCCCTGTCCAACTGCAGATTCATGAGCAAAATAAATGTTCACTGTTTTGAGCCACTAAGTTCTGGGCAATTTGTTATACAGTCCTAGTTACTGGAACAATTGCAGATCTAAAGTGTGGCTTATTAAATGAAAACATTTCACATTTGAATTAAATGATACCTAAAAAACATAAGGCTTCATCATATTTTTAAATTATAAAGTGATCATTGATCATTACATACTAATTGATATGACCAGTGCTATTAATAGCTGCATATGTGTCTTCTTTTCGTCCCCCTTCCTTCTTTTATTCATCCACCCATCCATTCATCCATCCGTCCATCCATCCATCCATCCATTCATCCATCCACTGTCTCTAAATTTTCAAACCACAGCTGATTTACCAGAATGACCAGGATATCATTTGGTATATAGAGAGGAAGGTAGGATGCATGAAGTTGCAGGCCATTTCTGGAACTTATATCATCATCCAAGAATTAGTTGTACTACTTTTGATATCGAGTTGTCTACAATAAACTGGTACTTTTGTTGTTGTTATAATGTTTTTATTTGCATGTATAATGTCCTAGAAAAAATTAGATTGGTGTCAAAGGACCTAGGTTCTGGCTTTAGGATCACCACTTAATGGTAAGTTATTTATATTTATGGGTCTTAATTTCCTTATCTGTAAAAGGAGGAGAAAATAATTATCTCACTCAATTGTGAGAAACAAATGAGATAACATGTTTGAAGGGTAGAATATGCTTATCATAAATCATCTAAGAGAAGTGAAGATAAATATTTGTTCACCTTAGTGCTCCAATTATAATCCAAACTGCAAAACATAGATTATACACTCATATACCCACTTCTCTTTGAAATTTATCTCTCAGCCAGAAAGACCACATTTGGCACCCATTTTGAATAGAAGAATCTGGACCTGTTTCTGAAAGCAGGAGAAACAGAGTAGATGACCTAAGCTAGTTTAGAACAGTATATAGAAAAATAGATTTTTCAGGACATCTGCCTTTTCATCAGACTGGGAAACAAAAAATTCTCAAATACATTTGAAAGTATTGGAAAGTACTGAGTCAAGATACTCTTAGCTTAAAATACCTATTATTCTTTCACAATTTGTGATCTTGAACTTAATTCTGCCACTCTCTATTCCTGGTATGTACAGAGTCTAAATTTTCCACTAGGGAAATGTTTATTTTCTCCTGACAACTTTGCAACACACAAACTAATAGCAGCAGTAATCTAGTAGTAAATTTAAAATGCAACAGGCATTAGGAAAAGGAAATTTACATTTTAGTTTCTTATTCAAACTTGCATTCACTCCCCCCGCCCCCTGCAATCTATACCACTCAACGATTATTTAAATTAATGACAAATGTAACTGGCTGACCGAATGTGTAAAAAACATAAATATCTTTGTTGATAAAAGTTATACCAAAATCCTCTGTGCAACCTGAAAACTGAACACAATTTCTTTAATAAGAAAATTATAAATTTTCTTTTAGTAGCATGCATCCATTTAGAATTTTGTGAACTCCTCATTTTTTTTTTCTCTTGGTGAATCTTGTTATAATTATGGCTTTCCATTTGAGGAACATTCTTCTTGGTTCATTTTACACTGTATATGAGTTCACTTCTTATGTCTACCCATGGTTATGAAAATAAGAAAAATTTCTGGGAATTACAAACTGAAAAGGGAAAACTCCACAAAATCCTGTGGGCCTTTAACTAATGATTTATCCAACTATATTTTCCCCTTAGTTAATGTTTGTATGAAGTATGACTTGCAGAGTTCTTATGTTCCATCTCTCTCAAGTAGTTCACTGAAAGAACATAATTACGTTGTTCAGTATGGCTAGAGACCTTAGAAATTGGTGTTGCATGAATATTAAATATGCATTAATATTTCCAACACTATCATATGGTCTAATGACTGTAACCTGGGCACAGCAATACTTACCCACCAGGTGGTGGTGCACTTTACAAATATCAGCTGTTTATTACTTTTCTTAGGAAGAAAAAAATGTCCAAGAAGTTTCTAGCTTAACTATAAGCCATTCAAAACCATATTTAAATGTGAATTCCCTTCTTTTTCTCACTGGGAGGTTGAACTTAACCTAAAATATTTAAATTTCATCAGCAATTCTAAATATTACATACAGTTGTTCCTCCAAATTTGGGGGTTCCAAATCCGCAGATTCAACCAACTTCAGATAGAAAATATTCGAGAAAAAAAAATTCCAGAGAATTCCAAAAAGCAAAACTTGAATTTTCCACTTACATAGCATTTACATTGTATTTACAATGTTTACATTGCATATACATTGTATTGTAAGTAATCTAGAGATGACAAAGTATACAGGAGGATATGCATAGGTTATATATAAATTCTACATAATTTTATATAAGGGACTTGAGCATCCTTGGATTTTGGTATTTGTAGTGGTCCTGAAACCAACCCCCATGGATACTGAGAGACAATTGTACTATAACAAATTTTAGACCAGAATTTAAGTTCTAATATTTTATTTGTTTTATAGCCTTTTTAATTTTTTTTTAAAGTTTTGCTTACAATCTTGGAAAAATTTTCCCTTATCCCCGGTATATACTTTCATTAATGGGAATATTTTCTAGTTGAACAATTTGTTAGATTTGATGTGTATTTTAAAAAGTAATTCAACAACGCTCAAAGGGGAACGTAAGATATCAGTACAGCATCTCTAATACTTGAATTATAAAAACATATTGAGAGAAGAAAAGGCTTATACTTCACATGGTAGAAAGCATTTGTTAGATGATGACTATAATAATGACAGAGTTCTATCTTTAATAAATACTAATAACCTAGTTTTGATAATACCACAACTGCAATCGCTCTCTCTTTTAATTTTTATTTATTTTTTTAACATGAGACAAAAGAACATCTTCCTCATGTTTATGAAATAACTTTTGTCTATTTGCACTCTTTTGGATTCCTGGGAGATTCAGTTGTAACTGAATGTGGTATCCATGAAAAGTTGACAAATATTAATAAGTGCTGTGATTTCCAAACTAGCATAGTAGTTTTAAAGTCACATTGATAAGGAGTTCATTTAAAAACTTAACCAGATTGCCAGGATAATAAAATCCAAGACCATTAAAACAGAGAAATATGACCGAAAGAAGATAGCCCCAATCAAAAAAAAACAAAAGTATAAATCCACACTTCTAATCCAGCAATGATTTTGACTATTATCCCCAGTAGTTGACTTATAGCATGCATGTTAGAAGGGGCACAGAAACATAATTTTCCTTTGACACACCAAAAGAACAACCTGAAGCTTTCTACCTCCAGTGGCATTTATAACTGTGGCACATACATTTCTCCAAAAAGCTGTGCCTTTTTGACATCAGTTGGCTCTCTTGCCAGTACTTTTGTTTGGTGCCAGCTTTCCTCTTAGCTTGCATAGCTATAAATTGCCAAGTGATGGGCTGTAAAAGAAGATCTCTGCTTTGTCGTCTCATTAATGAATTAGAAGATGCAAATACCAGACTTCTTACCTTGAACTGACAGACGCATGTCACAGTGTCTCCAATTCTTAAACATTCTCCATCAAATTTACAGGTGTTGGTGTCACAGAGGAAGAGATCATTTTCTCTGTCATCATAACCTCAAATTTAAAGAGAACACGCCAGTCATTAAATGTTATAGACTTGAAAAAAAAAGAAATACCTTGAAGCTTTAAAAGAACTGCCCTAAATTTTAATTCCAACAACCACAGCTGTACTGCAAGGTCATTCTTTACTGACAACCTAAAAAAATTCTAGTTAAGTGATTAATGTTAGTTTCTTTTTTTCACTATTCTTTTCTAGTCAGTTGTCTTTTAATATGCTTTTTTGATAATGCTCTTTTATTTTAGCTTGGGTTAATACTGGCAGTGGTGGATGAACATTTAACACTTGCTTCTTAGCTTCTTTATTATTTTCTCATTAAGTAGACTATAGTTTATGACCCCCAAACTTCACAGTTTAGAAAAGAGCTGGTGATGGTCTCAGAATGCCTTTTACCATTTCTTTATCTTTAATCATTCTTTTGCTTTAAGGTCTGCAACAACCCCTTATTTGGAATTTTTCCAGACAAAGAGGAAACAAAGCCCCAATAATAAAGATAAACAGGCACAGTGTTTTCTCTGATGGTCTGTCTGGCTCAAATGAAGATTGATCACCTCCAAGTTAACAGGGGTAAAAAGGGGTGCCAGGTTCTTGACAATCTGCCTGGAAAACCAGTTTATTTTCTTTAGTTTCTGCATATAAGATATCTGGTAATAATGAATTTCTTGATTGTCAACCCCAATTTCATATTTAAGTTAGTTAGTTCCTAAAACAGTACCATAGTTAGGGATGAAACAAACTAGTCATGTTTGGCTACAAAGCTATCAACATTCCAAACAATTGATTTTGCAGGTTACTTAATATTCCTATGATAAAGCACCTAAAAAAGTGATTAGGTACCTGCAAAGTGGAACTTAGTCTATCCAAAATAACATATATGCATGCATGAGCCACGAATAAGTTAAAGAAAACATGCTGAGTTTTATAAAAATGCCAAATTTAGAAATTGCAATTTAGAAAGGGCAATATATTGACCCAAATCTAACAAGGTTGCAAATCTCAACTTGTCTTTAAAAAGTGCAAACTACAATAATGTATAATAATTTTCCTTGTGGAATTTACATCAGTAACTACCCAGGACGACATATTCTTTTATCCTATAAGTTACAGTTGGTCATTCCCTCTTCTCCAAAGTTACATACACTTCAGCTCACACACATCCCCGAAAGCCACTTTATTCAGAGCTAGATTCAACTTCCGTGGAATTATATATACAGAAGATGAAAAATTACATACACACTTGCTAAAACTAGAACAGACCAGACCTTGGGGACAATACCCAGGCATGTTAATGCAGTTTAAAATGCCAGTGAAATCACACCACAATCCCGCCGGTAGACTATGGGCTGTCATACTGAAATGCGAAGCTACTCGGACAGTGCAGCAACTCCCATCCTCGGGCCCTATTTAATTAGGAGGCTTCAGCACAGCAAAGCTTGCCAAGCTCTCGCGTTCAGACTCGGAAGGGACCCGAGCAAGCAAGAAGAGCGCCTGACGCACTCCAAGGAAGCCTGCCCAAAAATGGAGGAGTCAGCGCCCAGTGGGGTCAGTTTTGCCCTCCGCCCGCCTACGCGTGAGCCTGCCCGGCCTTGGTCATGCACAGTCCGGCCTGGTAGACGGGCGAATGGTTCTTGTCTCAACTTCCTTCGACCATCTAGGAGCTTGGGGAGGGAGGCAAGAGAGATGCAATTCGGGGATGCAAAAACGTCTTTTGCAGCCAGCTAGAGAAGGAGGATGTGTATGCATGTTTGTGTGTGTGTGTGGAGAGAGACAGAGAGAGAGACACGCAGAGACAGAGAGAGAGAGAGTCAGAGAGAGAGTAACTGAATCTCTTGAAACACAAGCTCCTTTAGAATTTCTGTGACCTGGTCTTGAATGCCAGACAAGTGCACCCTCATGGCACTTTTGCCAGTAATCAGTGTTTCCCCTGCAGTCACCATTTGATTTATTGCTTTCTCGCTCGTTCTTTCTCATAAACTTATTTCTCTCTTTTTTGCTAGACTTTTTTCTTTAGTGACAGAAAAGGTTCTGTTTTAATGTTTGCCCAAGGATTGGTGCTCTTTTCAGTGAATCCACAAAACCATCCCGTTTAATATTTCTTAAAATCTCCGCAGCTCCAGTTTAAGTGCAAGGATGCAAAGGTTCCTACACCTGCACTTTCTGTCCTCCCCAGGACCCCCGCCCCCTTCCTTAGCGGCCTGGAACAGTTCTCTGTGCTCCTCTGGGTGGAGGTCGGTGGTCTCAAGGGTTTGGAGCGGTTGGAGTCGAGGGGCTTGGGGAGACGCACTTGGGGAGGTTGGTCTGTACTGGAAACGCGCGTTTCCTCTGAGGGGTTAAGGGGTCGGGGGCTGGGGTTCTGGACTTACCAGAGCAGTTCCAGCCGGTGGGCGTTTGGCAGTCACTTAAGGAGGTAGGGAAAGCTGCGAGCTTCACCGGGCGGGCTACGATAAGTAGCATTACAGGCAGCAGCAGCAGCCAGCAAAAGCCCTCGCAAAGTGTCCAGCTGCTGCACTGCCGCGGGGACTCCCACAGCACCATGACTAGTTCGCGCAACTCTGCAGCAGCAAACGGCTTCCGAAGAACACAAGATCGCGGGGGTCAGGCAGCGGGCTACTGAGCATCCCGCGGACAGCGGCAGCAGAGGCGGCGGCGGCGGCAGTGGCACCTGACGGGGAAGCAGCAGCCAAACCCGCGCATGATCTCCAGAGTTTCAGCAACATCCAGTGACCCGGCTCAGCCCCGGGAGCGAGAGGGTCGCGCACCGAAAAGCCGCACCGGAGACGAGGTAAGCTGCTGCCATAAGCAGAGGGCTCTGGCAAGCCGGGGCAGCAGGAGGAGACCGGAGTCCAGAGGGAAGAGGAGAGGAGCCCAAGGGGGCTGGGTGGAGGGAGAGTCAAAGCGCCCAGCAGCCTAGCAGCCGCCTCTCACGTTCTGCCGCCCGCATCCCTCTGGCGTTTGGGAAGCAGCAGGTCCTTAGCCCGCCCGGGATCACGTGGGAAGAAGCAGTCGGGCGTTGATTGGCGGAGCGGGATGCAGGTCCCGGAGGGAGGGGTCGGCGAGGAGGTGCTAGGAGGAGACGACGGCCGACGCCACAGATGGGCTAGCTCACCAGGCGCTGGCCCGAGTGGGGCTAGGCGGGGATGGCTCAAGTGAGAATCGCGGGCTTCAGAGCGGGCGACTCCCACACCTTTAAATACCACCTGCCCTTTCACTCTCCGCCGCAGGCCGCCCCCTACCGAGCGCTGGGTCAGATCTCGCGCCCCTCTTCCGTGCGTGACCCCGGGCGGCGAGCGCCCACCGCGGCTGGGTGGCGTCTCTCTGAGCTGGAGCTGGTGAGGGTGGAGGTGGCTGAGGAGCGGTCGCAGCAGGGAGGAGAGGGGAAAGAGGGCACAGAGGAGAGGGCGTCCTGCTGGCGCCCGGCGCTCTAGCGTGCGGGAGCGCGCCGCCTGGCTCTAACGGCATGCAGCTGGGAATATCGCCGCGGAGAGCCCACGGACGTTTCTCTAGGGAGCAGCAGGAAGCAGGAGAGGGTGAGAGGCGGTGGTGTGAGTACAGCTCTGGCTGGCCTGGAAGAAGCAGCAGTTCCCACAGGAGCCTGCGAACCTCAGGCTGCTCAACGAGCGGGCTCAACCAGCCAGCCAGGCTCTCTCTCCGCTCTCTCTCTCTCTCTCCCCTCCCCTCCCTGGCCCCTCACAACCCAGAATCAGACCGAGGAGTGGGAGGTTTGAAGCCCTCTCCCCACCAAACATTCGTCTCCAGCCGGGAGCCTATTTGTGCGGCTGGCTGCCTGGGAGGTGCGGGCGAATGTGTTTCGAAGGTCAGATGTGGTCTGGACAGGTGGTCAGAGAGTGGCAGGAAGGCTGCTCTGCATCAGCCTCGGCGGGTTGCCGGGCGCATCCGCCGAGAAGCGGCGTCTGAGAAGAGCGGCTCTCTTTGGCGGCGCGGGTTGTGGCCCTGGGAGCTTTACGCGGGTCTCTGCCGGATCGCCAGAGACGTGGGCGAGGCAAGAAGGTCTCACTCGGCAAGTCTCTTGTTCTGCGCCTTTTCTTCTTTGGCCCCAGCCAGCGGCTGGCAAACGGCGTAATAGGACCCGCTTTCCGTCTGCTGCATTCTTCACGCAGTTAGACAACACTCTTTAGCCTTATGGTATTTTAGTCTCTAGTAACGAACGGGACCCAGAGCTTCCCGGGACACGGATGGAGAGGAACATCTTTCTCTCGTGACCCGGGTCGTTGTTGCACAGTGTTTTGGATGAGTTTTCTATGTGATTATTCAGTGTCTTCTATGCTGTGTGATTGTTCTGTGATTCAGGATTTTTTTTTTCCTTCTCTTCCCGTACCCTCCTTTCTCTATCCCCCCTCTCTCCCTTCCTCCCCTCCTTCCTTTCCCTCCCTCCCTCCCTCCCTCTCTCCCTTCCTCCCTCCCTCCCTCCCTTCCTTCCTCTTTCTTCTTTCTGTTTTTCTTTCTTTCCTTTATTTCAAGAGCCCTCATCTCCTCCTTATTTTTCTTTTCAAATCTTGCCTTTCTCCCTCTCCTGTGTCCCTTGAAATTAGAAGAACATTGCGTGATAGCATCTCACAGGCAATTAGCGTCCATTCCCAATCACTTAACAGAGGAACCAATACCCTTTGAAAACAGGGACTATCTATCCTTTGCAGCCTCCACCAGAAACACAAACTATACCCAAGCTATCTTTTTAAGTACTTTAACCTCCAAACTGCTCCCACTTCCTTGCTTTTTAACTTCTCCTTTGAGAGATGTGATCGTGCAGCACCTCAGTGCCTCAAAGAAATCTTTTTTTTTTTTTTCCTGTGTGAAACCCATCTCTTTATCTTATATCTCCGCCTCCGCCCGGAGGTTCCCCCCCATCCCCCCGCCCACCTCCAAAGATTTCTGAATCTCTGTGTCTCTAGCTCCTGGCAATTAAGCAGCAGATCCCAGCATTCTAGTCGGTGGCATCGCGCTCCTCACCGACGAAGACTCCATTAAAACAGATCAATTTGACCAGACGTTGGAGGCATCAGAAAATCGGCTTCTAGACAGTGCAGCTAAATTCTTCAAGGAAACGGAATGCCCATTAGATAGAGCTGACAGCCGATACGGCAAAAACAAGGAATCAGAGATGTCTTTTCGCTGCACTCTTTCAGCAGAGAGGGCAACATAAATACACGCCTAATGTAGATCAAGATTTAACAACTCCCCAGTTCAAAGTGAGGACATGTCATTTTCCATAGCAAGGCTGGTGTGGTAACTAATTAGGCTTATGAAAATAAGTCATGCTTGAAACTGAAGGCAAAGTCCTTAAAAGTGTTTATGCAGGAATTATGATAATGAAACAGGACCTGCTAGGGTATCAGTGCTTGGCTATAGCAGTAGAATTTTACGGAACCTCTTAGCTGAGTAAAACTGTTATTGAATTCTCTGCTAAGTAAGTTTTTGGCATGCTTTCTAATAATATGTACTCTTCCTAAGACATTTTGCCCAAAGTAACTTAAAACTCCAGAGGAGTTAATTACGGGTTGTGACTAGTTAACAAAAGCAGTTGCTTCCACAGAGGTTCTTTAAATTATTAAACAGTTTGAAGCAAAGCCTTTCCAATAGGAATGCTGTGATTTTGTTTAGCTTACTTTGTACTTAGCGTTACAGTGCCACCAAGAAACAAATTCTGAAACTGGCAAGCACCACCAAGTGGCAGAATAACATCATTCACTGAACGGAGCATCGTATTATTGAATACGTAAATAAAAATATATACACTATTTAGCCTCATCATTAGTACCAAGGAAGTAGACGGACCTTAATTTTTATGGCAATGAAGATAGGATTAGTGATTGGATTAGTGCTTCAACTTTCCCCCCAACAGGATCAAATCCGTTTACTTATTAGAATCGAATTTAAAACTAGGTCTATGAATTGTACTTTGCATGGTGCCTTATATGATTACTAGTGGTACAATCCAATCATATCATGCATCTGTAAAAATTTTTATTTTAAAATACTACACCATATTTGCTTTCAATATTCCTGAGCTAAATCAGTTTATTTGCAGTATACACACTCTAGAATTAGCTCGGAGGGGGTCAAATTGTCATATTTTTAGATAGAAATAGCACAGAAAAATTTTTTTAAAGTTTTTTCCCCCACATGGAAAGGACATCATTAAGAAGTATGAGATTACTCAGAGCTTTAATGGGAGAGGGGGAGGTTATCCTAGAACAATAATAATTTAAGATAAATAAACGAACCTGGGAAAATAAGACACACTGACAGTCAGAGCTCTGACTCCTTTCTGCTCTCTAATACTTTCTGATGCTTCAATAATGGTAAGAGATGTAGTATGCTTTTTAGGTATCAGACCTTGTGTCATACAGTAAGGAATATATTGTTTTTATTTAATTCCCACAACACCCCAGCACCTACCATGAGACAAGGAATGTCATCATTCTTATTCTACAGAAAAGGCATATGACTTTTAAAGCATCAAGCAACTTGCCCCACTTAACAAACTAGCAGTGGCACAGCTAAAATTCAACAGTTCTGTCTGGTATCAGAGCCTGAGACCTAAGTCACCATATTCTGTTGTATGGCTGCCTCTTAGCCTCTGAGAAAGGAAACAGTAACTGGGAACACACCTGCTCTGTCCATGCAGCCTCTTTGTCCTTTTTATGGAGCACCAGTAAGACCCACACTCATTAAATCTCAAACATGAGGAATGAGATCCAGTAGTTTCTATACTTGGAATTCATACTTGAAATTCATATGAATTACTTAAGAAGCTTTTTAAAAGATAGACAAATTCTAGGCCTCACTAGCATGGATTCTAATTCAGAAAGCCTGGGGTTTGACTGTGGAATCTATATTTTAGTATTCATTTTTGAAAACTAAGGCTTCTTGCATCTATATGAGAAGTGAAAGGATATCTGGGTTCTTGCTCAGTTTTCATAGGACTTTTGGCACGAGGTTTCTAAAACAGGTTCTAAAAGGCTTATACTCAGTGTGCAGATGAACTGTTGTACACGTCTGACTCTCTATCTACCATTAAGAATTGAATTTTCATATGCATATGTTTACCAAATATGTATTAAGCTTCTATTATGTCTGATTTACTAACTTTGTGACTGCAGATGGTTTCCTCACTTGTAAAATGTGGGTAATAATAATACCTATCTCCTAAGGTTCTTTTGAAGATTAAGGGAGATATAATGTGTGATTTAATGGTAATGGCCTTGGGGAGAATGCCTGTATAAGTCAATGAATGAATGAATACATAAATATGTGTGTGTAGTTATATATATGTATATATATATATAAAGTAATTAAAGATATTCAAGTCATGTGTATGATATCAAAATATACAATATATTGATACTGATAATGAAGTACTGTATCATTTTCATATCTAACCCAATACCTTAAAATTTTGTCCCTTAATTTGTAGCCTACCTCAGATAGATAGGTATAATGTCCCAAATCATTATTCCCTCAGTTTTAAATAATTTATTAACATAAAATGCATATTATATTATCAGTAAGTAATAAATATATTGAACATTGTGGTTAATTTTGTAGACCAAATGCTATTGACAATGTTTCAGAGAAGTCATCTTCATTTCTGGTTGATATTTTTAACTGAGAGTAATTAAATTTGCTATTTCTCCACCCTTTGCTACTATTAGTTAATGATGCATAAATAACGAGCAGTAATTTAAAGTAATAATTTTATAGAAGAAAGTTTTCTCCTTGCCTCATCGATTCCTGTGTCTTTAATTATTTTCGATAGTTTATGTTTAGATTTCAGCACTGGTGAAATAGTTTATTTCCTCTTAAGGCAGTGGTCCCCAGTCATGAATGCACATTGTAATCACCTGGGGAATTAAAAATAACTGCTTTAGAGTCCCCACTCCAAGACTTGGAATCTCTGCAGGTGAGGCAGAGGCATTGGTATGTATTTTTAAAGTTTCCCTGGTGATTGTAATGCATAGCCTTTGTCGATAACCACTGCCAGTGGGAAAGTGAAATCAGTAGGCATTTCCTCATACAAATATCCAAGTTTCAGCAGGTTAAAGAGTGATATTTTTCACTTAAAAATTTTAAAATAAGCATCTCACAAAAGCTACTCCTTGATTAAGATATTTAACAAAAGCAATATGCAGCAGTTAATGTTTGCCACCAGTTTGCCAACAGTTTTTGGGGAAAAAAACCCTATTATTTAAAAAGAGCTAGATATGCAAAGCAGCAGACACCTCAGTATAATTTGGTGTCTTTTTATTTACAAACTCGAAACAGTTTTCAATTGCTATTTAATTTAATCATAGCCTTATCTTGGAGTTTAGTTTAATACTGTTCTTCAAATCATTATGAAACATTTTTTTCTTTTCTGCAGTCAGAAGCAGGAGCTTGAATCAGTTTGGGATGAAACTGCTTTTTATGTCTATCTTTGGCTACCTGTGGCTTTTATTGAACTAGATTAGAAGTGGACTACACCCTGGCTTTGTGAAAAGAATTAGTAACAGGAGTTCTTCCAATTTGTGTAATTAGTATCATTTCTCCCTCTGTTATCTGTGACATTGAATTGTTTTTTGTTTGGGTTTTTTCTCTCTCAAATTACTTGTCTGTGGCAGAGCAGGTCACTCAAGAACTGATGTTCTCAACCATTTTGCTGCTCCTTCTAAGCAAGTGTTTCTCCCCTGCCTCGCCCACCAAGAGAGGAAAAAAAAGGAGGGACAAGGCTTCTGTCATAAAATAAATTTGGGAAATGCTTCGAGTAAAAACTGCTCAGCACTTGTAGCTTCACGATACACATTTGCATATTAAAGGCTCTGAGGAACCCTGCAGTAAAATCAGACTAAAACACATCAAATAAAACTAAACACCTGTGTAACTTTACTGAATTCAAATTTTTCCAATATTATTTGATCATGGAATCCCTTTTAGCAAGAAAACACTACAAAAAACTACGGCAATGGATTTCTATGTCTTACACCATTAGTAACAATAGTTTAGAGGAATGAGGCTTTTTAAAAAATGGTGTCAGTGTGTTAGATGTGAATGATAATCATTTCCTCTGACTTCTCTTTTCACAGAAACAGTGGTAAAATCGGCTCACAGTAGGGTAAATATTCCTCAACCATATCATCCCATATGATTTTCCCTGTCATCATAAACATGTGGGAAGATGATTAAAATGTCAGCCCTACCACCTTACAACCTTTAAAATTTTTCCTCAATTTTGTCTTATGTAAACTCAAAATTAGATGCTCTAATATCCTTAGCAGTGATTGTAACATAGGATCTGATACAGATTGTGTCTGATAACACTACTTTCTGAAAAACTGTATCTTACATTGTTGAACATGCTAAAAATGTTTAAATAGAAATTTTCACAAGATTTTAAAGAGAATTTAATTGACTTCTTTACACCTCTATACTTATCTCTTTGCTGTGCAGCAAAAATCTGGACACTTAGCCACTCACTGGCTATTATTAGAGCTTATGATATAATGGCAAGGCAAGGCCACACAACAGGGGCCAGGCATCTGTACACACATGGGCTGGAATCTTTGCCCTGACACTTACAAGCTGAGTGTCCATGGGCAAGTTACTTGGTTTTCTGTGTTGGCCAGAGTTCTTTTCATCACTTGAGTAACGAAGAAACTTAGCTTGTTGTAAGAGGGAGAATATGTGGTGGAGCTCTAGCGGAGGAAGGAGGCAGACTACAGGAAGGATTGAAATCTATAAGTAGAAAGTCATCCAGAAAGTTAAGGCAGACGGTCATTTTATCTTTCTGTGGCAGCGTCTTCATTTTATTTTTCCTTTTTTTCTTACTTTAGCTATTTCCATCCTTCTTTCTCCCCATAGACCAGTTTTCTCTGCAATCCTAACATCCCTGTCTCACATGTGAGTGTTTATAAATTGTATCTTACTGCATTAGATGTCTACTGTATGTTATATATGTATTATTATGAAATTGTATATATTTTAAATTTTAGTACATCTAATAATGGAGAAGAGATGTCTCCATGGAAACTTATTTAATAACTATAAAACTAGCTTAGTTTTTAGTTTATGTAAATTCTCCAATTTACTTTTTAGAAGTCCTGATTTTCGTATGTAAGATTTGCTTTTCATATTAAAATAATTAGTCAAATAATGTTGAATTTCAAAGATCTTTAATTGCAGCTCAGGGACATAATGCTTTGTCCATGTGTACCCCAAGATGTACCAAAATTCTTTATACATAGTTGACATTCAATGGATGATGCTAAATTAAATTAAAATGCTAAAGCTAAGCACATTAATCATCACACTCCAGAAAGGGTGCACCAGAAAAGTTAGTGAAATCACTTTGTAATAACCTGGAAGTTCAGTGTAGACCTTTTTTCATTAGGCAACACTTTTGTTTGTTTGTTTGTTTGCCGTGTGGCTTGTGGGATGTGGGATCTTAGGTCCCTGACCAGAGATTGAATCCGGGCCCTCAGCAGTGAGAGCATGGAGTCCTAACCACTGGACCGCCAGGGAATTCCCAGCAACACATATTTTGGATTAAAAAAGCAAGAACTGCGAAGGTGATGTTTGAACACACCAGGGAGCACCTCAGCAATGGTTAGTGTTGTTGAATTCCTACTTCTGCCTAGGTGTTCCCTCAGGAGTGGTCATTAGTCTCAGTGTCTCATGTGGGCAGAACTTAATTCATGGTCTCAGCCTGTAATTGTGCCTTCATTTTTCTCTACCTTTGTATTTCCCATTGCTTCAAGTCAGGAGATCAACCACCCAATTCATCAGATCATAAGCAAAATAAAAATTGTCTTGATGTGAAATTTGAGATTTTCAAGTGACATGAACAAAGAGAGAGAAGGTAAGCAGCAGGTGATATTTGGGGGCCTCTCTCACACACACTACATATGTGTGTGTATAAGCATATACATATATATAAATAATATACATGTGTAAATATGTTTGTGTGCATGTATACATCTACATGGGATAAACAATTCAAACCATAAAGAACAGATTATACAGAGTCATCCTGCCTTTCTAGCTTCCAGGTCTTCTTATTCCACAGAGGTAACTGCTGCTGCTAGACTTTAGAACCCTTCTAGATTTGTCCAGGCATATATTCTCTCTCTCTCTCACATTAAATACATAGACTCATTTAAAAATGTGCTGAGTACAATGATCTTCCGTTCTTTATATATATGTGTGTGTGTTTATATATGTGTGTACATATGTGCATATATATGTATATATGAGAGGAATCAAAATACAAATGTATACATATAAATATATACAGGCATACACACATATAAATATATATAGGCATACCTTGGAGATACTGTGGCCTCGGTTCCAGATCATCACAATAAAGAGAATATCACAATAAAGAGAATATCACAATAAAGTGAGTAACACATTTTTTTGGTTTCTCAGTGCATATAAAAGTTATTTTTACACTTTGCTGTAGTCTTTTAAGTGTGCAATACATTATATCTAAAAAAGTAATGTGTTTACTTTAATTAAAAATATTTTATTGCTAAAAAATGCTAACCATCATCTGAGCCTTTGACGAGTCAATTTTTGCAGTAGTAACATCAAAGATCACTAATCACAGAGCACCAGAACAAATATAATAATAATGAAAAGTTATGAACAAATATAATAATAATGAAAAGTTATATTGTGAGAATTACCAAAATGTGACGCAGAGACATGAAGTGAGCAAATACTATTGGAAAAATGGCGCCCATGGACTTGTCACGAACTTTTAATTTCTAGAAAAATGCAACGTCTATGAAGTGCAATAAACTTAAGAGCAAGAAAATGAGGTATGCTTGTTTAAATACATTTTTGTATATTTATATGTGTGTGCATGTGTGTATCCTTTTGATTTCAAATGGATTCTTACCATATACATTGTTCTATTTCTTGCTTTATTCACTTAACACAAGGAGAGCTACTTCATTTGGCTGGGTAGAATTCTATGTTGACTATCTCATAACTTATTCAGTCCATTATTTATGGACATTTATTTATTTTATTTGCTAATTAAAATTAATGCAGCAGTCCGCTGTCTTTTCAACAAGGATATCTACCCCATTCCCCCAGTAAAGAGTCTAAAGGCCACAATGACAGCATAACTATGCTTTTAGGGGGAAATAATGAGGTAGCTAGCAAACAAAGCCTTACATTTTTGTTCTTAACTACTCTTAATAAGGAATGCATTTAACCTAAGTACAATATTGGAAATATTAGAAAAGTCTTTCAAACTTAATTCTGATATTCTTGCACACAAATGTTGTAGTTAGAACATAATTTCTTACAAGCTGATTTTCTCCAATGGCTGGCATAGTACATAACGATCCCACTAAAATCTAATGCAATATTAGTTGTCGTATTATAAAATTCAATGTAATGTGGGTTGGTCTTGAACTCTTTCCAAGGGAGCTTAATTATATCATACAAAGATAGTTGCATCAGTTAGAAATAGTGTTTAACATGACACATCAGTGTAGACAGAGTGAATTAGCTCTTTCCTCTCATAAAGCCAAATCTTTCTTTTTCTGAATTATAGAAACTTTAAATATGGTGCTTTCCCACATACACAGGCATTTGGATATAGATTAGCAATCACACAGGCAGCTTTAGGGTAATGGCCAGGACTCTGAACTTTGGTTGGAATCTAAGTTCTGGCTCTGATTCTTGAAGCCATGTGAGCCTCATCTCACTGGCCCTCTTTGTATCATCCTCATATATGTAACTGTCCAGTTACATATGTGAGGATTAAATGAGATCTGTTATCTGCAAGGCGCTCTGCAATTGGACAGGTATTATTTGCTATTGATACTTGCTGAAGTGTGTACAAGGCAAAGGAAATTTATGTGATTTGGTCTTTGCTGCTGAAGTCTGAGTCAGAAACCATGAAAATTACTGGTGATGTCTCAGCCTTCAACAATCTGTATTGAGAAACTGCTCCTAATTGAAGAGCAGGGTAGATATAAGTTTATTATTAAATCACTGTATATATGATATTTCATATTTTTTACATGTGGACTAATGAATTCCAGAAGACTAGTAAACTTTAGAAAATAGGGCCTATATACTTTATTTTTATTTATTTTTAATTTTTTTTGATGTGGACCATTTTTAAAGTGTTTATTGAATTTGTTACAATATTGTTTGTTTTATGCTTTGGTTTTTTGGCCCTGAGGCATGTAGGATCTTAGCTCCCCAATCGAACCTGTGCCCCCTGCATTGGAAGGCGAAGTCTTAACCACTGGACCGCCAGGGAAGTCCCAGGGCCTATATACTTTAAACATAATTATATCACATTGTCTGAAGTAGAAATTAATGGATTTTCTTCATAACTCACCATTTTTTTGAAATTCTGATCTGTGATTTTCCCTTAAGCAAATGAAACAATAATTCAGACATTTTAAACATCTTTTTAAAGAGTTTTGTAATTGACTTATATGTCTTTAAGATATTTGTGATACATGATGCCTTGTGTGAGTGAGGTGAGAAACACAATGTTGTTGGTGACTGTGGAAAAAACCAATGTTAATTTTATGACCAAATAATTCTTTTAGTAGGTGAACTTTTTAATTATGTATTTGTGTTAATGTTAATCATATTTACACAGCACTTGCTTCTTACAAAGCTGTTCAAATAATTCTCATCATTCTTACAACACAGGTATATTTTATTGCCATTTTAGGGGTCTGGAAAATAATATTAAAAGATTTATCCTATGTTTTCTAACTTAAGATTCAATGTTCTTTAAGAATGAACTTACTTTTTGAGTTGTCAGGATAACTACCAAGAATGGAAAGAAAGCTTTTCTAGCTAGACTACATGGATTGTAAATATCAGTTTTTAAAACTGTTATTATAAGGTAAGTGATTGCTTCCTTGTTATGCACATTCTCTCACTTGCAACATTGTACTGGAAATGGATGCTAATAACTTGCATTTGGCTTGTACTTTAATGCAGTAGAATAGCACATTTCTTAACTGTATATCATTTAGAATGGTCTAGCATTTAGAAGAAAGCTCTGTTCAGAGGCTTTGCACACACGACTGGGAGGATAGTGTGGTGAAACTATCAACAATAGTTCCATTAATAAATAAAAAAGATATCAACAATAGCTTATACCTTCATCTAATGGGTACTAATGCATCTTACATGACATATGTGAAGATAAATTTACAGCTTTAATAGGCTTACAGTCCATAACAATAACCTATTTCACTAACACGTTCTACTTCTCTAATAAAATATTGTCTTGCCAGTGTCATTTGATTGAAAGGTAAGAAGATAGATGATGCTGCTTTTATTGACGTAGCAACAAAATGCCCTCATCTTGGTGAACAATATGTATTTGTATTACATATAACATATTAAGAGCATTGCCATTTTGTACAAAATTACATTTCATAAAAATGTATATCTAAGAAACATTAATTTATCTGTCTGGAGCCATAGGTCATTTCAGTTCAACTTTTTTTTTTTTTTTTTTTTGCGGTACGCGGGCCTCTCACTGCTGTGGCCCCTCCCGCTGCGGAGCACAGGCTCCGGACGCGCAGGCTCAGCGGCCATGGCTCACGGGCCCAGCCGCTCCGCGGCATGTGGGATCCTCCCGGACCGGGTCACGAACCCGCGTCCCCCGCATCGGCAGGCGGACTCTCAACCACTGCGCCACCAGGGAAGCCCAGTTCAACTTTTAAATGTTATTTATTTTTCCTCCACTTTATTTCAGAGAAGATTTAAGACAAATTTAAGTGAGTTGATTTGTCATTTTGGTATGTCTGAAATTGTGCGCACGAGGTGGCAATCAATCGGTTCACCCTTTAAAATTCTGACTTATACAGACATGCTGAAAATTATTTCAGTCATAGATTCCTGTTCTTAAAATTACTTATCACGAGTTTTAAACACATGAAAGTCTAAATAATGTTAATTCAAACATTAAATAAATCTTAAATTTATTGTTTTCCCCACTTTAACATTATGATGACAGCCTTGTGTAAGAAGTCTTCTGAAATCTCATTAATTTCATTACCTATTTCACTGTGGAGTTGTAAGCTCTTTTCTATACATCATTTGTACTTATATTTTAGAGGATCACATAACTGAGAAGTGGTTAAAAGATAAGGTTCTTCCAGAAAAATATTCATAAGCTTATACCACAATATTTTGCCTGTAGTTTCAGGAGATTAAAAGACCTCTCCAAAACCCACATATGACCCTTAGAATAAACACTATTTTATATGAGTTTTATTTTTTATGGGGAAAATAACACCACCAAATTATATAAGCCATTTTCATGAAAAAGAAGCAATTTGTTACAGAAACATGATGGTTTCTTTCCAGATGACTTGGTTCACTTTCTATTTCCATCATGTAGATCTTTCGAGCCCTTTCAAGCATGTCAACTGAGGAAGTTGGTTGCATATGATCAATTAACTAGTTAGCATTATAAATAGTTTTATTATTAAATTACATAAGATTTTCGACTGGGGAATATTGGAGGTGAAATACAGTATGAAGAACTAGGAAACTATGTTGAATGCATCTCTTGTATCTTATTACCAAAGGACATATTTGTATAGTATGTATAACATATTTGTATAATTATTTAATATTTGTTTTTATATCAATCTAAAGTTAGACAAGAGAAAATATATTTCAAATATATGTACATCGGTATAGCTTACAAAGCACGTAAATCAATATCAATGTCCCACTTCTTTCATGATCAATACTGTCTTTAGAAGTAAAACTTCAAACTAAAAACAAAAAAACAATGTCATCAAAAGAATTTTGTAGACCATTTTAAAAATTATGGTGACTTTGAGAATATTTCTGTATCTTTGAATATATTGTATCTCAGCATCTAGAATTAGATGGTATTACTAACAAGCATGCAGGCAGTAGAAAAGTCCACTCCAGTTGTTGCTTGCTACAATTTTTTCTTGATTCACATCCAGTGAATTTATGATAAGATAAAATAAGTAAAGCAAAAAAACACCTCTTATAACAAGAGGGAGATGAGAATACAAATTTGATATTTATATCAGTCTTGTATTTAATTTTCTCAACTTTCAGCCTCATTTCTCTTCTATATCCTCTCATGCTGCAACTTTTTTTTATTACTATCTGAGTTTTTTTTTTTCTGGGTTAAGTTAGGGTTTAATTAGGAAGCACTATTAGAAAAAAAATAACAGAAATACTTAAATCTCTTATCAATGATTTTTTTTTTTTGTAAAAATAGGAAAGACTATGTTGCTGCAGGATTAACCACAATTTACAAATAGTTTTTATTTTCAGTTGTTGGGTCGCAACCTCAGCAGTTTCCTGGGTGAAATCTGAAACTGGCCTCTATACATGGAGGGCAAGGAGAGTCTGAAAAAAGGCAGACAGACCACTCCAGACTGGTAGGTAGTGGGTTTAATAAGCCAGGGAATTTATAAATGAGGCTTGTCTTGGGAGATAGAAAGACAAGTAGATCTCCACAATGACCCCCACACATCACTGAATCTTAAAAGTTTATATAGAGGTCTTAAAGGGGTTTGGTCACATATACTGTCCAAATGGTCTCAACAACACCTTACTCTCTTAAAGCTTCATCCTTGAGACCCATTCCCACTGTGGCAAGGGTGGGGAGAATGTACATTCCAAGGCCAGGAGAGGGAGTGAGATGCCTCAATTGCCCTGGTCCAGCTCTTGGGTCAAACAGAAGTCACGTCCTTTGGATGACCTCCTCCAACATCAGTATATTGATTTATTGTTAGTAATTTAAGGGCATTCATCTACTTTTCTCATCACCTGGGTGTCATACACACAATCACACAGCTACATACTGAAAAGTATGTAGATGAGTGTGCGAACATGTCGTCAGATTGTATATTCATTTCTTCTACCATGTTGAATGTCTACTATGAGTCAGATCCAAGTTACCTCTGAGGACATACAAGGGAACAAGATTGACAATCTTAAGGGGTTTAATAGGGAAATGGGTTTAGTGGGAAAGATAAACATTAAATAAGTAATTACCCAAATAAGTCACTCTGAAAGTTTCCATGGAGGAGCAGTGCAGGGTCCTACTGCACTTGAGTATATGGAGTGTATAATACACCAATCTCATCTAGGGACTCAGGAAATTGGTCATTCTTTTCTTCACTCACTCATTTAGATATTGGAGTTTCTCAGGATTTCTGTCTCCCTCCCATACTTTTTTCATCTTCCACTTAGGTAGAGTTGAGGGTGAATCGTTATGGGAAATTGAGAAGGTGTCTCTATTTAGGAAGGGGAAAATCATGACATACAAGTGTTTATAGAGGACTGAGTTAACAATTTGTCATAAGTTTTGGAGATGCTAAGTAAGATGAGGGTTAAAAATGTGCTACTTGGGGCTTCCCTGGTGGCTCAGTGGTTGAGAGTCCGCCTGCCGATGCAGGGGACACGGGTTCGTGCGCCAGTCCAGGAAGATCCCACATGCCGCGGAGCGGCTAGGCCTGTGAGCCATGGCCGCTGAGCCTGCGCGTCCGGAGCCTGTGCTCCGCAACGGGAGAGGCCACAACAGTGAGAGGCCCGCGTACCGCAACAACAACAACAACAAAAAATGTGCCACTTGACTTTTCAATGTGATGTTCATTGGTGACTTACCAAGGACAGTATTAATGGGATGGAATCCAGAGAGATGGTGGGCTGGGAAGCGGTATCAAGAGATTGACTCAGTTCATCTGACTGACAATGCAAGCTTTATGAGGGCAGGAATTCTGCATCCCCAGCAACTATAACAATGTCTAGCATATTTTGCAGTCATAAATAATTGTCAAATAAATGAATGATAGGAGTTCTGGAGGGTAAGAAGAAATCAAATCTTATAGATTATGTGGGGAGTTGTAAATCATGTTAAAGGCTTTTGGTTTGCTGCTTCCTAAGTATAATGCTTTCAAGGATTTAACTCAGAGCCTAGCCAGATTGTATTTATGTTTTAAATTGATCACTGTGGCTTTTGGGTGTGAAACAGATTTTTAAGGGAGCAGGCAGGCCAGTTATAAGGCTTCTTCAGTTTTCCTGATTGGGAAGAAGAAAATCTGGAATAATTGAGAAAGCAATCAAGCCCAAATGACCAGAGAATGGGTGAACAGAGTGTGGACTGTTTGAATCATTTTGGGGTGATGACCCGATCAATGACATTATCTTGCAAATAATAAATGATGAAAAGTGAAGTCTCTACTCTTTAGATTACTGACATTTGCAGGTAGCATAGTTCCTGTTGCTTTTATCCTTTAACAAATATGGCCACTCTGTGACTGAGGAATGGGGCTGTCACTGTATAACTCTGAACTTGTAAGGACTATTTCAAACCTGTCCTAGAACCTGAAATTATTTGTTATTTTTACAAAGCAGTCATTCTGTACTAATTTATTTAGCTCCTACACTCTTCAAGGCACTAAGTATTGGGGATAGAAAGGTAAACAATATAGACATGGTCTTTGCCCTCCTGGTTTAGAAGGAAAGACAAAGATGAAATTAAAATCAAGTTTGAGGAGTAGTATGAAAGGGTAAGAACCAGAAAATGTTTGCAGACAGCATAAAACATGGACCTTAACCCTAGTGTAGGGGCTCTCGAAACCCCAACTGGAGAAAAAATTTAAGCTGAGATGTTGTTATCCAAGGTCAAATGGAAATGGGGAAGGGTGATATTTTTGGTAAAGAAAAGATGAAATATTAGGTCCAGGATTTATACAGTTTGGCTCACTAACAGGATTTCAATAGCTAGGAAAATATGAGCCATGTACTCCCAGAATAATGGAGAAAAGAAGAGGATTTAAGCAAGGCAGTGATGCCACTCACAATTTGGAATTGTAAGCCAGATGTCATATCAGAATTTCTTACTTTTGAAGATTTTGTCTGGCTTGGCCTGAATTCCAATTCCTCCATCTGTGGTGGATTTCAAGGCCTTCCCCACAGTTTCTGCAAATTTCAAAAGCTTACTGTCTTTTGCTTTTCTCTGATTCTGTGCTCCAGGCTGCTTAGGGATTGTATCTGCATTTCTATCCATTGGCACAGGGATTTACAATTCAACTGCTTCACCTATTCTATAAGCAATCTATACATTAAGTATTTCATGATTCTAGTGGACTTTACCAGGGCTTAACTGGAAAGAAACTCATCTCAAAATAATTCTCTTTTGCTGTCTTCCTTGCTCTGTCTCATTTTCTCATCTTTTTTTCTTTCAAGATGTCTCAAGCAATGTTTTCCTCTGTCTTAATTAGAACTCATAATTATAATTCTTAGGATCTTACCTTCTGTAATCAAACACCTATCAATATATTTTCCAAACCATACAGTTCTCTACCTAAGATGAATTTTGGTGACAGCTGTTTACATAGACCATATTTTTCATCCTGCAATAGAATAAACATTCTGCTGTGTAGAAAAATTATAGCTTGTTAGAAAAGACGGTAAAAGGAAAGATTCACAAAGATAGTTTAATCTAATTCTATAAGAGATGAAGACTAAGCTCAAAGAGGTCAAGTTACTTGCCGTTTTGCTAATGGCAGAGTCTGAACAAATATTCAGGCTCTTCTCCTAATCTAGTATTCTTTCTCTTGGGATGCTGACCCTTCTTATTATGACTTTTATCTCTCAGGAGAACACATCTAAGTTCATAAATCTTCTCCGTAGCTATACTTTTGCTCCTAATTCCAAACTGCCTATGTGCCTCAGCCAAGATGTTTCAGCTATCCAAGGGAATGATAAAGGGCAGCTTTTTTTTTTTTTTTTTTTTTTGCCGTACGCGGGCTTCTCACTCTTGTGGTCTCTCCCGTTGCGGAGCACAGGCTCCGGACGCACAGGCTTAGTGGCCATGACTCACGGGCCCAGCCGCTCCGCGGCATGTGGGATCTTCCTGGACCCAGGCACGAACCCGTGTCCCCTGCATCGGCAGGTGGATTCTTAACCACTGCGCCACCAGGGAAGCCCAAAGGGCAGCTTTTATTGCACTAACTTTGTTGCAGAACCATTCCTGCTCTTTCACACACCAATGTTCTGCCATCATATGTTTATTTCCTGCAATACGATCTATTTCAACGTACCAATGTGTAGGTTTGAGATTGCAACCTGGTGCAGACATGATGAAATTTAGATTCAAGGTTAAAAACCTAAATGTAAGAACCCTGAGCTACAAAGGAAGTGAAATAATGTATGAGGAGATGTTATGAGGAATCATCCATAGAACGAAAATTTTAATGGGGTGAGGGTGAACGCACAGGGAACAGTTATGAGGCAAAGGCACCATCTTCTGGTACAGCTTTTCAAGATTTTATTTCTTGACAAAGTTTTCTGTACAACACATAAATATTTCAAATATAGAAATAAAATAAACTGTTATGTCTGGGAAATATAAAAATTATAAAGTACTGATAAATAGTTACACGTGGGTCACAGAATCAAAGTGATAATAGCAGTGTTGCCTTCTTTCTTAAACAAAGAGAACAATGAAAAGATTGCTTATTTATTGAAGCACAGATCAGCACATATGTAAAACAATCAATATTAGACTTTGCCTAAATTCTGAGGTTTAGTCTTTGACCCTTCATCCTGTACTTTCTTGTCTCTTTATGATTCTGTGCTCCAGGCTATTATTTTGCTTCACTTTCAATTAAAATTATCCCCATTAAAAGAACAATTCTTAAATCTATAACTATGACTTCATTCTTATCTTTTTCAAATAACAATTTGCATTTTAACAGCCTTTTGGAAAATTTGAGGTGGATATACAATTATCTATCTCAACATGTTTAAAACCCTCCCTGTCATTCCTCCAATTTTCTTCTAAATGTTTTTCTAACTCCACTCTCGTCATTCCATCTTATGGGCTATCATCCTATTAGCCTTCCATAAAAGCAACTTTATCATTATTCTTCAACCATCAGGAAGGGAGTGTACCATCTGAGCCCAGATGTTGAAAAGACCTTGTAATAAAGAATTCTCCAGGGTCTTTATTGAAAAACTCCATCTGATACCTATTTACCTGAAAATGAGAGAGCATGGTTATTTTTTCATCTTACCAAGTGAGATTGTGATTGCAAAAGCTGTCTCTAAATTCTAAAGAAAGACTGAAACATGATGTGTTTTTATCATTAAGCTTATTGAACCCAAATAGAATGCCACCAAGGTGAAGAGGCAAAATTGCAAATATTCCACGTCAAACAATTGCTATAGGTAATATCTTTGGCAATAGGTAAATTTAGCTTCTTTTATTTGTTTTCCTTCTTGAGCTATTAATTTTTGCTCTTTTACAAACAATCCTATGTTCTATTTTAAGGATCATAATGCATGACATAAGTACATAACTTTTTCCCTGCTTACATGTATTATATATTAAATTGCCTTAGAGCAAAATGTAAATATTTCAAGAGTAACAAATTTATAGTTTTCCCCCAATCAGAAGACTTCCATAGTAGCTGTCTTCAAATGTTAGTTTTCAATTTCTCATTGGTCCCTTAGAGTTGAAGAAACTTACCTAAACTAAACTGTAGACAAACAGTTTTTTTTTAAGTAGAGAATTTTCAAGACGGATGACTCCAATCTCTACATGATCTGAATACCAGTTAAAAAGAGAATTGAGGAAAAAAAACATGTACTTAAACGTTTCTGATTTTGTTTTCTGCTTAATGAAAAGCCTTTTGAAAAAAATCTTTAACCACTCTATTATCCTTGGAGAGACATCAAATGCTATACAGCCCTGGTCTGAATCCCAGTTCATCACTTACTAGCAGTATGACTTTGAGCAAGTTAATTAACCTCTCTGTGGTTTTGATTTCTCATATGTAAAAAATGGGGATAATACGAAGGTTGTAAAGAAATTACACTTGGTAACATATAATAGACAATACTAAATAACTGTGTCTAGAGTCTGCCATAGAGTAAGTCCTCACTAAGTGTTAGCTGCTATCATTATTATGAAGAAAATACTATAGGATAAGGAGTTGGGAACAATTTACAAGAAAAATTCTCTCATTTCATTCATATCACAGAGTGTCATAATTGTTTGATTTACTAGCATGAAGAAGGAAGATCCATGTACTCAGCACATTTTTTAATGAGTCTGCATATGTTGCCTTAATCCATTACAGGTGTTTTCTGATTCCTCCTTTACCCAATTCCTGGTATCTGATATGGAATATTTAGGCCTTCGGTCTCCTTTTCTTTTCATTTGTGAAGGAAATATATCTAAGTCATGATAATAGGAACAATAAGATTATAAGTACTTATACCCAGCGTAATATCAAATGAGTATCCTAAAATTAATTGTATTTAATAAAGTGCAATGTCATCAATATATCATATATTTTAAAGCCTTACTGGAACATGTAAAATTATCATGATCAATAATGATAAAGTAAATTTTAATTCTGAGAAATTATAGTGTCTAAAGCTTTTTCCTAAAATTGAACCATGTTTTGTTGACTGTATTTTAAATTATGAAGCAGATTATTCACAAACACCATAAATCCTAAAGAAATGAGATACTTATTACACCCAGGAAACCAATATAAACGTGGACTGAAAAATTTAATCAGGCCTATAATTAAGCTATTTTAAGCCAATTAGTTATCCTCTAGTAAGCATTTCATTAGCAATAATATTTTGTGTTTATATCAAATCTCTTTCTTTCTAAGAAGAAGGAGAAGCAGTAAAAATTTTTGATGGACATTTATTTATCCTTTTAAAAGTTACTTAAAAATCAAAAGAAAAAAATTAATGTGATGTTCCTACTTATAGTTTCAGACAGATCACCTCTTTGCCTTTAGTAAAATGGGAGAACTGAGTAGGATTCTTAGCTATTTCCCTTAAAAATGGGTAGTTCACTACTCAGATTGTGCCAGGAAAGAGAGATGGCATCCCTTTCTATAGGTCTAGCTCACTGCTTCATTCACATGCTTCCTTAGAAGAGCAGGTTGCCCTAGATATTGCAAAACAATGGTGGCTTCACCATTCAACTAGTTGCTCAAGTTGAATAAAATTCCGAGGATTTTATCTAGTTCTCCTGCTGAATATCTTAATAGTATTAGGATGAAAGAGGTTTGTTTCTGAGGCTGATTTCTTTTTTCTTCTTAAAGCATAAAATCCAAACAGATGGGATCACAGATTCAGCTTAGTGAGAACTGAACTTGTTTCATACACTTTTTTTTTTGTCTTTAGAAACAAAAACCAACAGCATTAATTTAGCCTGAATCTGTACAGTACCAGTATTGTCCATCATAGCTCAATGATGGAGTGTTAACTGCAGCTGTAGATTCAGCCTCTAGGTCTTTGTTGTATTTTTCAAGAAGCCATTAATACGGCTTCTTTTTTGGTTTAGGGCTTTCTCCCTTTTTATTTGCATGTGCTCTTTTAACAAAATACTTAATTTGCTAAAACCTGGCATCAGTAATAAGAATGATACTTAAACTATTTTGAAATTAAACTTGAATTAACTCTGAGTTATCTCCTATTTCCTTAAGAAGGAGGAAAGAAAAGATTATGCGTTGTTAAATTTATGATTATATTTATTGGAAGCTATTTGTAAACTTCTGTCTTGCTATTGACTAGTGGATTGTAAAAGATTTCTGTTATTTCCCTTCTTGTTGGGTAAGTCATTATAATTAAGTCTCAGAATGTCTCCTGTACTAGGTGTGATATAAGTTAGAATCTCTTGGGTTCTCATGTGCCAAAAACGTATTTTATATCCTTACACTTTAAGAGTCTTTCTCAATAAATCTCAAGATATTTAGGGTATTAATTAGAGATATAAAAATGTTCGATGTTATCTCACACAGTACTTTTATGAGCAATGATCATATATTCATTCATCAGGCAATAAAAATTGTTACCTCATACCCAAAACATACAGCTCATGTAACATACCCCTTGGTTTTCAGATGAGGCAGCATATTTCCAGGTAGGTTAAGTGGAAGGCTGCAGTTCATATACCTGCTTAGCGACAAAGCCCAGATGAAACCCCTGAATGCCAATACTATCTGTGCTTTGATATCTCATAAGAGTTCTCAGTGGATTTGTTCCCTTTGTTGTTCTTTTTCCCCCAATACACAATTGCATTCATTCAAGTACAATTCACCCATTGCATGAAAGCAGAATAAAGCCATTCATACATGCCAAGGTTTAAGCACACTTTGGACAATACAGTTTATTGTGTTTTGTGAATAAAGACATTAAAACTTTCATATCCTGTGAGCTGAGGGCTCATGTGTACCTCTCAAGCACAGAAAGAAAACTTCTCAAAAAAAATGAAATTCTTGAAAATGTCTTATGTCAATTGGTTGTGTTCTTCTTTTTTTTTTTTGCGGTACGCGGGCCTCTCACTGTTATGGCATCTCCCGTGGCGGAGCACAGACTCCAGACGCGCAGGCTCAGCGGCCATGGCTCAGGGGCCCAGCCGCTCCGCGGCATAGTGGGATCTTCCCGGACCGGGGCACGAACCCATGTCCCCTGCATCGGCAGGCAGACTCTCAACCACTGCGCCACCAGGGAAGCCCCGTGTTATTCTTTTTACTCACTACCTTGATGTCTTTAGTTCTTTATAGTTTATAATCACTTATCCAGACTTTTGGATACAATTCTACATTTTTCTTTACCTGATTCAGGCAATGAAAACAAACGTGGATTAACCTTAATGAGATTCATTAATTCTGGATGATGCTTACAAATTTGTCACTGGCTCAAATGTTTTGGGGAAAAGATTCTTAATTTTTGTTCCCACCTCTGCAAAAACAACATATTCTTTATTGTGACTATGAAAACGTTGCAATGGGCAGAACCACCAACCATACTAGGTAATAAATGGATTTCTAAGTCTGGGATACTTAAAGTGAAGCACTGAATTCTAAAGTATTCTTATGTATTTTTATGTATTGCTTTACCTTATGTATTTGTATTACCACTTTATCACTTTAGGTAAACATTATATCTACATAGATATAGATATCAACCTGTATGTAGAGTTCCAGTTATAGAGATTCACTTTCTCTCTCTTCATATATATATTTATGAAAAAATATATATACCCATCTACATGTTACCTCTAAGGAGAATATTGTCCAGTCTCTTCTCCAAAGCTATATTAACTTAATTGCTCCTTTTTGCTGTATCCTGACAGCGAGATGCTCAATTTTATTACCTATTTACTTTTCTGAATCTTAGTCTGGACTGTGAACTCTTCAATGATGGACCCCCATCATATTCCTATTGTTTATCTCATTGCCTGGAATATAATGTACACTTAACTTTTTTGCTGACTTGATAAAATAATAAGACAAATTAATTATTAAATCAATATTTTAGCACTTACATAACTACATAGAAACTTCAGGAACTCCAAAGAGAAGGAGAAAAAAAAAAAGCCTATATGTAGGTGGTAAGTGGTGACGTAAAACCTGAATCTGTTAATGTGTACGTTGATGATGCCATCAGATTTCCAAAATTATATTTTAATTCAAAAATAATTTTGCACAGTAAAGAAATATGACATCAATTTAGAAAAATCTTATTTTGCTATTGGTCCCTAACTACTCTTACTTTCACTTATTTAAAAAATTAAATCCAAAGATACAATAAAGATATTATTTCTTAAATGTCATCAGGCTCACTGTTTTCCTGAGAAAATTTTCTGCTCTGTCCTGTTCTTGGACTAACATGCTAAAAATTACTCCAGTACCTTTGAAATATTTATTCCCAACATAAAGAAGAATCTTTTATGTAACTATTATTTTAAAATTAATGTACTGGGCTTCCCTGGTGGCACAGTGGTTGAGAGTCTGCCTGCAGATGCAGGGGACACGGGTTTGTGCCCCAGTCCAGGAAGATCCCACATGCCACGGAGCGGCTGGGCCCATGAGCCATGGTCGCTGAGCCTGCGCGTCCGGAGCCTGTGCTCCGCAACGGGAGAGGCCACAACAGTGAGAGGCGCGCGTACTGGAAAAAAAAAAAAAAAATTAATGTACTTAATTGTATCTAATGTACTAAATTGTATTTAAAATATTGACATTAAAATAAGCCAATGTGTTTATAATTCAATTATCCGGTATTTCAGTCTTGTCATTAATTGAAAGAAATTAAATTCCATGTTTGATCTAGTTGTACTTATACTAGTTGAGACAGAAATTGCAGTTTGTAGAGGTCAAGACAGCTCTAATTTGCAGTGTACAATCCGTAAGAGGAAAGCGGGGAGAGAGAGAGAGCTATTGGTTCCCCTGAGTCTTTGGCCGAATAGCAATCTATACGTACTAGACGAGACCTCATGAGGCCAGACAAGCGCAACTTCTGAGGAAAGAAAAATTACTCTGGTGCTGTAAGATAGAAAATTCCCAGAGATTATGTAAGACTGGGAATTGTTGTACCTCCTACCTTGACTAGCTATCCTGGAAGGGTAAGGCCTTGCGCAAAGTGTTTTATCAGTCCTAGAATAAAGGCCACTCTAGACTTGCCCTAAAATAATGTAAGAGAGAGGTCAAAAGGTCACAGCAATCTGCAAGTAATTTAACTGCCTGCCAGGAAAAAGAATACTAAAAAATCCAGCACTCAACAACATAAATTCATGTCTGTCATCCAATAAAAAATTACTAGATAACAAAGAAGTAGAAAAATACAAACCAACTTCAAATGTAAGTTTTTAATTTTCTTTCATTTCAATTAGCCAAAAGTGGACATTCAATTATTAAATGAATAGCGATATTTTTACTGTCGTATATTCTATATGCAAACACCACATGTCATGGACACTTTCATATAAAAGCAAGCAATATATTTATAGCACATCATCACTTACCAAGAACTTTTCAAACTTTTTATCTCAATAAATATTCACAAAAAGCTTCATGGTCACAATTATTATTTGCTAAAATTTATACTCAGGACCAGTGAGGCTCAGAAAAGTCACAATGTTTGAAATGTCAGAACTCGGACTTAAATCCACCTACCTGAAATATACTTTATTTTTTATCCCATCACATTATCTTAAGTAGGTTTACAATTATTAAAAGTTTTGTGGTATTCTGATAAATAAATATTCCTAACTATTAGTGATGTTTATAGCTTGTCTCCTAAACATATCTCTCATATAACTCATAATGGTACTGGGTTTGATGCAACCATAAGTTAAAAATAAAATATATGTGTATATATATTATTTATACCTGTATACATATTTACATTATATTTATATATTCCCATGCAACCTTAAAATAATATTAAGTTCACATCTACAAGTAAGTCAACATGGAGCTCAATGGTGGTTTCAACCTCAATTCCAAACAAATGAGCAAGAGATCATTAAATATTCATAAACCTTAAGTAGGTCAGAATGGGATATTGAGAAGAAAAAGTGAAATTCAGATAAGAAAAGATTTCTTGGAGAAATCTAAAAATCACCTGTGAGGAAACACAGCCAAGGGTAATTGACCTCCCGATGGTGAAATACGTAATAGAATAGACACTTATCTACCTAGTAGTTTGAGTGTTTTGTTGACTCTCCTACTTTTAACTTAACAACAAAAGTTTTGACTATCTAGTCCTTTCCAAATTCTTACTGCCTTTGTAAGGAAAAAGAATTCAGATTATCAAAATCACTTTCAAACCCTACAATTTTATTCCTGATTTCAGACAACACAATTGCCGTCAATGAAGTAAATGAAAAGCATTATTTTTGATATGCAAATTAGAATATCAAACAACCAATTTTGTGTATACTTCACATATTCTGAAATGCCATAACAGGGAACACTTGAAATGTAGAAGGCCAGGTGTGCAATCAGAGTTAGGCTTTTTACCCCAGTAAGAGTAATCAATATAACTTAGTACTCTGACTTAATAGACAGGAACTTGGCTATATGATTCCATTCCAAAGAAATAATGATAGGAAAAAGCTAAGAGAGTGGATTTGGGTTTTCCCTAGTTTTTATTTTTCTAGTTTTATTACTATTGTTGATACTACTTTAGTATCCTTTGACACCCCATTTTCTATTTTATTCTATGGGTGGGAAGATAAAGCTTTCTATAAGGTTGATTAAGAAATAAAATACAAGATATTTAGATGCATAGCCACCAAAGATATTTTTGTGTAGGAAATTTAAAAATTACATAATTACTAGCTTATTTTACCTGATTTGTGGCAATGTACTTGACCAACCTAAATATATGCCAGCAATGAAGACACTTATCTGAAAAATCCTTTGTAATAGAACTCTCCAGTAATTCATTTTAATATTCATTTTAACTATTAAGAGAGGTTTAAAGATGTGATTCAGAGGAATACAAGTTTGAGTGAACTGGGTTTTTAATTCTTATTCTGACCGTATCTGCATGCATCAAATCAAGTTACCTAATCATCTTGGGTCTAAGTTTTTTTTTTTTTTTTATCTGGAAGGTGGAAGAGTTGGTCTTTATAATCCCTGTATATAAAAGTTTATGCTCTGTCCAAATACCAAATACATTGCTTTTAATGAAGACAAGGTACATTATAGCATTTTCCCCTTTATCTTGCTAATACTAGTGCCAAGATTTGATTGGAGTGGCAAGACAAATTTCAAAAACTAGAAGAAACCTTATGACTGTGTCTTTTTAGGTCAACCAACATGTTCATTGAGTTCCTTTGGCTGTGGTGGTACCACAAGGAATGCAAGGAAACATAAAATATAGTCACCGCTCCCAGGGAATTTAAAATTACCACATATATAAAAGACCAGTAAAAGCATGGTATCCTGTACCTTAAAAGAGTGACATTGACATATTAGTTTGCTATCTTTTAATTTCTAGCATAAAAATCAATTTTGAACTAATTTATAAGAAAAAAGAATAAAATAATATCCAACATAAATCTAACATAAAATGTCACAAGGGTTCAAGGGTATATAGATGGATCTCATACGTGATTAAAACTGACGTTACAGGGCTTCCCTGGTGGTGCAGTTGTTGAGAGTCCACCTGCCGATGCAGGGGACACAGGTTCGTGCCTCGGTCCAGGAGGATCCCACATGCTGGGCCCATGAGCCATGGCTGCTTAGCCTGCGCATCCGGAGCCTGTGCTCCGCAACGGGAGAGGCCACAACAGTGAGAGGCCCGCGTACGGCAAAAAAATAAATAAATAAACTGAGGTTACAAACACTGTACTCCAAAACGCTCAGTCTCTCTTGGTCTCTCTCTCTCTTCTCTCTGCATGTCAGTTTTATTCTCTGAGATTAGTCACTTCAACATAGTTACTAGGAGGTGGATCCCAAGTTCACATTTTTTAGATCTGCTATAAAAGATAGACTATGAATGATCTTCTCTCCTGTTCCAGGTTAAAAATGAAACAAGAGAAACACACTGACTAACAAAACACCAAGAAGGAGCAAATTGGCCAGGCAAAAGAGTACAATAATAGTTTGGCCTAGTGTTGGTCAGATGCTTACACCTGATTGCTCCATATTGACCAAATGACAGTGGAGTCTGTAATCAGAGGCTGGGAGTTGAGCAGGAAGCAAGGAAGGAGATTGCACTAGATGAGGAGTACTATCCTCGGCAACTGGAAAAGAGCTACCAATAAAAATAGATAACAAGCTTATTAGGGGAACAAAATGATCAGCCCCAGCTCCTGAACAAGGAAGCCATTATGAAATAGCTGGAGACTGTATGTAATCCAGCTGGGTAACAACACAAAGTTGGGAGGACAAGAGCACCAGCATGAGGAGTGCAGGTGTGAAATGTGCTTGGGGGCTGTCTGTCAGTGGGTTAGTTTGGTGGAAGCACTGTACAAATCCAATCAAGCAAGGTCACTTCCCCCTGGAAGTGCTACTATTTTTATTCCCTCTTCACGTTTCCACTTCAGAGCACATTTCCAATCTCTCTATCTTTAGAGGTTTCTATGTGGTTGCTCTTTTCCTTTGTCATAAATGATATGACACATGCAAAAAACATGTACACTTGTTTTTTGAAGAGACCAGGACCTAGGTTATCTGAGCCAAGAGAGAAGAGGGCTTAAAATTACTGCAGGCATCAGGTGGAGAGCAGTGGTCTGCTGGTAATTCTAATGAAACACAAAGAACTTAGACTTGATAAATAAATAGAGCATTTCAGTCTCCATTGGGGAAAATTATTTCCATAGAAATAGTAATTTTTCTCTCCTAAATACCAAGGGAACTTAAATGTCAGGTAAAATTTTGCATGCTTGGGTTAGTTTAAATATACATTTTAAACCAAGTCATTATTGCAGCTATTTTATTTTATTTTTAGATCCCATTTAATATTTTCTGAGAACTTTGACTTCTGTTTTATATATGATAAAAACACATTCCAGCAGTAGAAATGCAGCCCCAAATTGATTATCTTCCATACGAACTGTCTCTTGGGATAAAAATGACTTTCACACTCCAAAATAAATACGTATTTCTCATCTTTTAGGACTAAACCTTTGATTATACAGCACTGTCTTTGTTCTTTCTCTGAAGTACTTGGACATTAAGCTTCCCTCTTTTCCTTGAGTAGTTCACTTCCAAATGAAGCCCCATTGAAACACCTATTAAAACCAGAAATTAGTTTTCATTAGCAGAAATTGTGGGTTCTTCCGTGACTCAGAGAACAAGAAGGAACCATATCAACAATGGATTTATCAAAACCTGCAAGCAACCACTTCTAAAGCTGAGAGGCTCAGAGCGGAGGGAGTAGTGTGGATTAGTGCGTCTTTCCAGTAGGACTGATAGAGGACCAATGAGGCCGACTTTTGGCTCAGTCCTTATGGTAAGTCTGAGGTTAACTGCTCTTCATTCACTTGCTGCATCAGCTTCATTGGATCTTGATGTGTTGAAATACTGCATCAGACCACATATTAAAGAAATTTTTACTTAGAGTCCTAACAGTTGTTTATGTCCTCATAACTTTCTTTCAGTTGTGGAATTTATTCCTTCTTGCTCTCTGTTTGATTAATTGGGACTTTCTACTAAAACCTAAAATAGAAATAAACAAAAAATTACTTCCAGGGAAATTTAATTAGGTGCAAAATTACTACTTAGTGGGAATATTGTTCAAAAGAGTCTGGGGGCTGATATCTCGAGATGAAGACTGAAGGACAACCTGGATTCCCACTCCTTCTCAGTCTATCTGTGGAATCATCAAATTTCTGATTTGTTGAATAATACTGAAACAAGTGAAAAATATGAAAATAGCACCAAATCTTTTTTGGAAAACTCAAATTAAACTTTATTAATAATAAAAGTTTTATATATTTTAAAATAACAAAGCCACATTTATATAAAGTAATATCTAAAATATGTTCATTTACCAATAAGCAGTATATGCATATAATTTCATTAATCCTTCACAATAACCTTATGAAGTACTATTATCTCCTTATAGAAATAAAATTGGGAGTATGTCTAATTTCTCTAAACTTTGAGTTCAAATTCTTAAAAAAATGGTTATCCTAAGATTTTAAGCCAAGAATGTTTCACTAAAAATGCATGTTTTCATCCAATCTGTCATGTGGCTTCTTAACACTGAGATTTAAGTGCAAACCAGAAGAGGAATATTAATTTTATGAACTAATTTACAGTCTTTGAATGCAGTCAAATACATTTCACATTAAATCCAGAGACATAATAGAACTTAGGTATTTCTTGAGAACTCAAAGGAAAAAAATTACAAAAATTTTGGAGGAGAATATTGGTCCAATAGAGATGAAAAGATTACAAAAGAGATATGAATAAGCCAAGTTTTTTCATCATCCAATCAACACTGTAAGCAACAGAAAACTAAAAATTCATTTAAAAAATATGTGTCAGGAATCAACAGGCAGCTTGTTGATATCAACAATCACTCTTAAATTTCATTACTATGTCATTAAGAATAGAGTCTGCTGCTTGTGGTTTTCCTAGAAAATAAAATATTATGCATTTATTTTAATTAAAATATTTTTATGCTAGCCAATCAATACTTGATGTTTGGACGCACAGAAACTACAATTTATTTATTTATTTATTTTAAAAATTTATTTTATTTATTTATTTTTGGCTGCGTTGGGTCTTTGGTGTGGCGTGCAGGTTTCTCATTGTGGTGGCTTCTCTTGTTGCAGAGCATGGGCTCTAGGCGCGTGGGCTTCAGTAATTGTGGCACACGGGCTTTGTTGCTCTGCAGCATATGGGATCTTCCCGGACCAGGGCTCAAAACTGTGCCCCCTGCATTGGCAGGTGGATTCTTAACCACAGCACCACCAGAGAACCCCCCAGAAGCTACAGTTTAATAGAGGAATAGGGATTTATGGAATACTGGTGCAAAATAATTCCACAGGAATACAAACAAGGGAGATACTAGTTTTAATGGGAAGATTAAGGCTTTATAAAGAAGGTGAATTTAAAGGATGGGAGAATAAAAACAGGAAGAGAGGCCAAAAATCACATGAAGAAACATATGCGTGTTAACCCATTTCTATCATCTCCAAAAGCAAAGAGTTACATATATTTAAGGAAACTGTGAAGAGCTGAGTTTGGCTGGAAGTTGAGGAAAAGCAACAAAACTAATTTGTACTGACCACCTAATATATGTCAAAGATCAATATTGCTGTTTAATATATGTTTCCTTATTATATTATTATGATCACCTTCTAAGTTAAACATAACTTTGCATTTTTCTGCAAGAAACACAAGTCTAAAGACTTACCTGTCCAGGGTCGAACCATTGGTGAATATCAAGCTTGGAATCTGACTCCAGGGCCATCAGATTCCAAATCATGTGCTCGTCCCACCACCTCAATTTTTCTTAAACTATCTCCTTCAGAACACTGTTCTCAATAGGTACTTCATTTTAAAAAAAGTGTTTTTTGAAAAAACTCATTTGGGAATATTTCACTCTATATTCACTCCCCAGCTATTCTTAATTCACACTAGTATCCTAAAGGGTCTGAGAATTATAGAGAAAAAAAACTGATTAAATTTGCTTATCGTATCATTTTTCAAATGTACTTGACCTTGGAGAATTTTTTTTTTAATTAAAATATAACACCTATTAGCCTCCTGAAATTAGTGTTTTCAGGGACATCCTGTGAGAAACATGACCTTCCTGGAAACTAGCATAGAGTACATGAGTGGTGCTGTGGAGATTTCAGGAGATAAAACAGGAGATGTAAATCAGCACCATATCACAGAATACTTACAATGAAGACTGAGGAGAATGGACTTAATTCTGCAAGCAAGCTGGAAAAAAATCTTGAAGGATTTTGGCAAAGAAAGTGATGTGGTAATATCATACCCAGAAATACCCCATGTATCCTGAATATTTAATAATATGTACAGGTATTTCAGTAATAATTTTTCAGACAGCAAACCTCTGCTAATATTAGTGACTCCAACTTCATACAAGAAAATTTGCATCTCTTGAGTAGAGTGAGTGCCCAACTTTGTTAGAATAATGGTCCTTCTGTTCATAGTCTGCCATCACCCATCTTTTAAAATCATTATTTTAATGGATTTATGATTTACCACAATGAAAAATTATTGAAAATAATACCCAGGATAACTTTAGTAGAGGCAGCTCTATGCAATTAATAGCTAAAATGTTTTTTCACCCTTGACACATCAATTGAAGTTTGCTTTTCTATAAGTTGTGTGAATTGTTTGTATCGATAAGTGATGTTTTAAATGGTCCAATTATAGCTATTTCTATTATACCTGCATGTACCACAGACGTATAAACCCTTTATGGAAAGAGACTGCTCATAACTAAGTTTTTAAAACCACTAAATTGCCAAAATTCCATGTAGCTCATCATTTGTTGTTGATATAATGTTACTCAAGAGTGTGGTCATTAGAGGACCTTCTCAAAAGTGTCTGGAATGTCAGTTAAAAATACAAACGGTGGGACTTCCTCCCAGACCAACTGAAACAATATCTTGGATGGGGCTGGGGGGAAATATAGGCATTCAGAAATTTTTCCAGGAGCTACCGATGCCCATGAAGGTTTGAAAAACCCTGTCCTATTAGGTCAGAGAAGGAGAGAAAAATCTCATTCAAATTTCAAAAGTTGTTGCAAAAGAGAAGTAAGCCACTGAGTCAAGACTTATTAAGCAATCATTATGTATAAAAGCTCCATAAGATACTCTCATATAAGATTACAAAGTTGTAAAAGCAGAAGAAACTTATCATAAATGAAAAAGACAATAAACATTGGATGTAATCTTCTAAATGCATAGGATACATATGTGCAAATATTATATATAAAAGTCTCAGATTTTTATAAATATTGATAAATTACTCAACCATCGCATTTTATAGATGTGAATGCCAAGACTTAAGAGCTTAGCTGTGTCTCAACAATCCAAGCGTGCTCCTGATTCCAGGACTTGAAAATTTCCTCTGCCTACAAGGCTCTTTCTGTAGTAATTTTTCCTGGGTTTCTCATAAAGAAAAGCCTAAGGCAAAGCCTTATGTGTTATGATATAATTTGGGAGCGCAGTCCCAGGGATTCAGGAGTGAGGGAAAGACAGACTAAGGGGAAGGGAGTAGAGAGAGGAAAACTAAAAATGCTGTGTTACAAAGTTGACCACAGCTTGGTATCAAGTGCAGCTAATATCTCCATCTCATGGGACCTCTGAAGGCATAAAAGACTGTGTCTCAGGATTTACTTCTGGGATGAAAAGAGTGAGAAGAATTTATCCTTTAGCTCCCATCTCCCATTAGTCAAAATATGCATCCTGAGGCATTGACTCCTCTGTGTTTCTAGATCACATGTGAATGGATACTAAGCAATTCAGGCTGTGTTTCACACCTCAGCATCAACAGAGAAGCTGCCATCTAGGGTGGTTCTGGGGCAGTGCTGTGTCTGCTTGAAGGTGGTCAGAATCCATATGAAGTTAGTTTACATAGCAACAGCTGGAGAGAAACAAGTGTCTGAAAGACCCAGACAGGTGAGTCTGAGAGGTTCTGTGAGCATGGCTTCATCTCCCAAACATCATTTCCATAAAAAGGACTTTCTGATCCATTTAGTAGGGAGTAATATTTGTTGTAGCAATGAACACTTTGTGGTATTATGTTACATATTGTTTTTGCATACTATTTTCTTCTCTCACTAGGATATAAGTTCCTCGAGTTCAGGGACTTTATTTAGGTCATTGCCTTCACTCCAGTGCTCAGCACAGTACTTTAAACATAGCAGATGCACAGGAAATACTTGTTGAAAAAATGAGTAAATGAATCAATTAAGTGACTTGTCCAAGGTGGCTCAGTCAATGACAGAGACCAGAGCAGAACTTAGTTAACATGGATTCAAATCATTTAACATGGTCTTGTGCTGAAACAATGTTACAGAGAATTGGATTATAATAAAAGGAATAAAATAAAGGCAAACAAACAATGTTTCATATGTCATAAATATTCATAACATTCCTTTATGTCTTCATTTATCTAGGTCAGCACTGTCCAATATAAATTTACTTGATGATGAAAATATTCTATATCTATACTGTACAGTATGGTAGCCACTAGCCCCATGTGGGTATAGAGCTCTTGAAATGTGACTAGTGTGACTAAGTAACTGGATTTTAAATTTTGTTTACCTTTAATTAATTTAAATTTAAATAGCCACATGTGGCTAGTAGCTGTCATATTAGACAGTGCATCTATAGGTATTCATCTATAATTTAACAAACTAATCTTTTAAATAACTGCCAAGTTGACAAACGAGTCAGTTTTAAAGATTTAAATCAAGTAGGAGCAACAATTTGACCCATATTTTGTATTTAAAATTTTTCCTCTAGAAACTTGCATGAGGATTAAATAAAGGGAGAGTTTGATTCAGAACATTGAAACTATAAGTGTTTGGGGGCAGGAGAGGCAGAATTCATTGGATTGTTTGAAGAGTCTAAGGCTTTTTTATTTCTCCCTGATTTATCTGGTTGGATTCAGTACTAACAAGACTAGGTCAAGGGTTCCTGCAAATGAAGTTTAAAATTTTTAAACTTAAAACATTACTTTTTTTTATCCCCCCGAAAAAGTATTATTTAAGTCTGAAGCTACCTGCTTCAACTCTGCTCAGACAGCTTGGTGAACTTGCTTGCTAGGAATGGTATCCTGAGGGCGGGAAACCACAGGCATACTGGTCTTGAGGAGGGCACAGTGCAGTGAGCCTTCCTCAAGCCTGCTCTCAATACCACTCATCACGGGTAGAGGAATGTTTTAAAACTCTGCATAAGGGCTTCCCTGGTGGCGCAGTGGTTGAGAGTCCACCTGCTGATGCAGGGGACACGGGTTCGTTCCCCGGTCCGGAAGGATCCTACATGCCACGGAGTGGCTGGGCCTATGAGCCATGGCCGCTCAGCCTGCGCGTCCGGAGCCGGTGCTCTGCAACGGGAGAGGCCACCGCAGTAAGAGGCCCGCGTACCGCAAAAAAAAAAAAAAAAAAAAAACAACTCTACATAAAATTAGCTGAAAGAATACTTGGAATATTGTTTCATTTTCTCCCAGATTTCATTCTTCCTAGAAGCAGTCAAGTTGTCCTAATCTTTTCTAAAAGTGAAGTCAATGTGGAGATAAGAATATTCCCTAAAACATCTGTGCTGAAAAGAACAAAGAAAAAGACACTGGGCTGGCACAAACCATTTTGGTTTTATTCCTTGTATATTTTGCACATATTAAAAGGAGAGAGTGAAAAGCATTCAGTCAAAGGAATAGATGCCATGATAATAAAAATATAATTTGTTATAATGCCAAAATAACAGGGGCAGTAATATGACAGCACTGAAGGAAACGTGATAGAAAATTAGAGACAGCATTAGGCTTAACCCAATTAAGATGGCATACATTTAATGACCTCCGGAGAAAGTTAATTTTTAGACCACTCTCTCTCTCCCTACCTGGAAATATCTCTTTATGTCTAACTTAAATATCTCATAGTGCAATTTAAATTCATTTCCTTTTTGTGATGCCCAATGGAGTAAAAAGTATGGACTACTTTCCTTTGAGGGATAAGCCATAATTTGTTTAAAGATCGATAAATAGGTAGCTTCTCAGATTTCTCCAGGCTAATGACTCTGTTTAATGTTTCCTTAGAGGTCTCCATTATTGTTGTCATTCTACTCTGAACTCTGTCTAAATTCCCTCCATTCCTTTTAAGTTTATGAGCCTCACAGTTACTTTTTTAGACGGCAACTGTGAAAGGCACACAGCACTCAACAACTAGGCTTGGCTGCCATACGTGCCCTGCCATTAAACATAATCTTCATTGTACCCATTCTGCATTCTCGTAATGTACTACACTGGAGTGGAGTGAAGTACGAACAGAGGTGCCAAGCATCTGACTCCACTTCAGTGATATTTGTAGATCTATAGGTAAAAGCAGTCTGTCAAGTATTTACCTTTCCCACTTGATTTTTTTTTTTCATCTTTCTTTTCTGCTCTCTTAAAAGGTGAGTTGCCATGATCTGGCTGTATATGGCTTGGTTGCTGTATTTTAGTTTCCCCCTGTGTTCCTTTGAAAGTGCTAGCAAATAGATGAGAACACCCGGTTTGCTGCATTTTCCTTCCTTATTGCTGTTTTCTTTTTAAAGCCTTGAGAAAATGACTTGATATGGTGTACGAATGTATGCCGTTCATTCCTGTATGCTACCTCTGACTTTTATGGCTCTATTTATTTTTCTTCAAATTATTATTTCGTTAGTTATTTTACTGCTTCCCTACTAGTTCACAAGCAGATTTCTCTTTTACTTTCTTACAATTGTACTAAAAGGTAGCAAAATCATGATTAGCCTGGAGCTTTTAAAGGCAGAATGGGTGCTAAGTGGACTCAAGTAACTATATCATCTAGGCTGGGGAAGATTATTGAATTTGGACAACTGAGCACAAGCACAGTAAGGAAGCTTTATGAATGAGCAAAAGCTGTATCTCTCAAAATGTTACTTTGTACTTTTGCTTCTATCTTTCCTCTTATGAATATAGTGTAATGAGTTAAAAATTCTCACTCAATTTGTAATTTTCTGTGGAATAACTGAGGTTATTGCTGGGGAGTTTTCTTTATATTTGCAAATTAAGCACTTAATTGTGACTTGTCTAATAGCCTACACTTGATGACCGTAAGAACACATTAAAGAATATTGCTTTAAAAGATCAGTTGATCTGTGCAGTATATTATGTGTTGTCAAGGCATGTCTTCAACAATAACAGTTTGAGGTCTTTTAATTTCACAATATCTTGAGTAATTTTCACTTCAAGCTCTGGAATGCTGATAATTTTCACTTATTTTAGTACAATTGTCATAATTTGTTATTTTTGTTAGGAGATCTGTTATATTCACAGTTAAATCTAGGCTTAGTAGTTTTCTTAGAATCAATACAATGTCTTCTAATGAAACAAAATTTTTACTTTTTTGAGATGTCATCATTTACCTCCCCAAAGAACTTTGCATTGCAGTTGAGAATGCTAAATACCTACAATTACTTCAGAAACAAATACTTTACCATAAAAAATTAAGATGGGTGATTATTCTTATTTTGTGTAGTGTCCTTATCAACAACTATTCCTTTCTCTAATAGCAATTTTTATAGCCAATTTTAGATTACTATGGATAACAACTTATGCTATCATGACAAAAATTAACCTAATAAGAATAAATAATATTTTACACGGAGTTCAGATAGAGTCCACGGCTAGTTTTTCTACTGGACAAAATTCATTATTCAACCAGACACTAAAATTGATTTTTTTAAAAAAGACATTATTGCAGTCCTAAAAATGATGAGGGTCTATGTTTAACACAATTGATACTACGCATAAAGAAAATATGAGGCCATTTACAAAAATACTTGACCAAAAACTGGGAAATATTTACTTTATTAATAAATTTATTATGTAATTACCAAGCCAATAGTACCTTAGCCAATCTGTGTGGTGAAAGAGGTATGGGTTTTGGATCAAAATACATGCTGTGCCACTGAATAATTGTGTGATCATGAACAAATTACTCTGTAGAATTTATTTCTTCCTAGTATAAATGGTAATAACCACTTCATACAATTAAATGAAATAAATGTAAAACTTCTGATAAATGAACTATTCCCCCAACATAGGTTTTTTTTTTAAGGAGTCTACCATGTGGGGAGATAAAACATATATGAGACAGCAGTGTTTTTCACCCTCTGCTTATTGTCTTGTCAAAAAGACATTACTTAGATACAGGCATACCTCATTTTATTGTACTTCAATTTATTGTGCTTTGCAGATATTGAATTTTTCACAAATTGAAGGTTCGTGGCAACCCCGCTTCGAGTAAGTCTTAGGTGCCATTATTTTCAATAGCATTTGCTTACTTTTTATCTCTGTGTCACACATTTGTCACACATTTGATAATTCTTGCAATATTTTAAACTTTTTCACTATTGTTATATTTGTTATATATTTGTTATATCTGTGATCAGTGACCTTTGATGTCACTATTGCAAAAAGATTACGATTCACTGAAGGTTCAGATGATGGTTAGCATGTTTTAGCAATAAAGTGTTCTTTAATTAAGGTTTGTACAATTTTTTTAGACATAATGCTATTGCACACTTAATAGACTACAGAATAAACATAACTTTCATATGCACTGTTAAACCAAAAAATTGTGTGATTTTATTTAGTTGCAATGTTTGCTTCATTTCAGTGATCTGGAACCAAACCCTCAATATCTCCACGGTATGCCTGTAATTATAATTTATTGCAGGTGTGATGGGTACTATTAGGGAAAGGCAAATAGCACCAAGATGGTACCTATATCTGGGAGCTAGCCTAGTCTCAGGTGTAAGTGCAGCCACACCCAAGGAAGTAGCATTTAAATTGGGATTTAAAGCAAGAGGAGGAGGCATTAGCCTGATAAAGAATCAGAGAAGTCTTTATACCAGAATAGCTGAAGTTTCTTTGATTCCAAGTTGAAGGTCAGTGACATCATGAGAGGCTCTTAAATTTCTTTTATGTAACTCACCTGTTTGTGAATTCCCTAGCATTGTTTACGATCTTCTTCTTTCTCCCTTTAATGCTTACTTAATATGTAGTATTGTGTATGACAGAGACAAAATAATTGCTGAATTGAAGTTCGGCTATTTTAGATGGAAGGCCCAACCAAAGTGTGCCTCGCTAAATATCAAACAGCCATAACTCTATTTTAATTTGACAAAAAATTCTTTTGCTCCTTTATATGAATGAGAATTCATTGACTGCCAGGCTGAAGCCATCAGGAATTGCAGGAATCTCATGGGCCTATTCCACATTTTAAAATTTGTTATTATTTGTAGTTAATAGCAGTCAAAAAAGTGCATTTGGGGCTTCCCTGGTGGCTCAGTGGTTGAGAGTACGCCTGCCGATGCAGGGGACACGGGTTCGTGCCCCGATCCGGGAGGATCCCACGTGCAAAAAAGTCCATTGGTACTTAGTGCTCCATTCCTTACCAAATCAATTGGGATATCTCCAGCTGAAAATATTTTTTTTAAACATGAGGAATTTTTACTAAACCTGTATAGTTTGCTTTTTTCTTTTCAATCCCCTAAAGAATTCCTAACTTAAATTTGTTAAACTCTTTATGTAGGAGACTATTTAATATTTTGTTTTGAAAAAAAAAAAAAAGAAGATTGCTGAGCTATCTTCCAGAAGCCCTATCAGTAAATAATGTGCTCATTATTTTTAGTTTAAACATGAACAGATGTGAATTTTTCCTTATTTATTTCAGCTAAGAACTACCACTACCATAAGCAATTTAACAGCCTTTCTGCTTTGGGCCAAAGGACTTAATAAATATTTATTGTGATTGTCCTTAGTGGTCACTTCTAAATTAACCTCTTCTACTACTACTACTGACCTTTAACATACTGTCTTAAATATGGAATTTAAAAGGGAAATTAGCAAATGTAGCATAGCTATCAAAATCAAGTTGTTCTGGTTTTTATACTTCTTTGATATATTGCAAATCCTAATTTCATATTCCATATGTTTTCTGAGGGCACAAAACGTTAAAAAAACTTTCTTGATTGTTTAGTTTAAAAGTGTTATTGCTAAACAGCAAATATATTCAGACTAAAATCTATCAAGTCAACCATCACTGAAATGAACAGGGAAAAGTGTGACAAATAGAGGTACTAAAATTGTATCTTTTAAATCAGTAACATCCAGTACCAGTTGAAGTTGACTCTAATTGAAATGCATTTTCATGTATTCAATTCATTCCAAATACAGGCTTTATGTAATTACCTCATTAGCCAAGAATGGGCAAACATGAAAACATATTTCCGTTGACATTTAAAAGTTTGGATATTATTGACATACACTGATTGATTGCCTAGGCTACACAGATATATCCAATTTCTAAGGAGCAAAACTGCAAATCTGTCTGTAAATTTTTGTTATATTATGATTTCATTTTGGTAGAATGTCATGCTTTCTATCTTTTCCTTATAACACTTTCTTATCTCATTATATCCTGTTATTTCATTTTCCTCTGCTCTCTCTTTTTACCAATCTGGCTTTCAGTTTTTTTGTAATTTAAAATCTTCCCAACATAATGAAGAACTTTCCTCTTTCGTTTTATTCTTTCTCGTTCCATTGTTCACATTGGCTCTCGGTTTTCCTTGACACTCAGTCCTGTCAAACTTTATACTTATTTCTATTATCGGAAATGTTTATTCTAATACATTGAACAAATAAAAGACAATGCTGAATGTAATATAATATGATCTTTCCTCAGTTGTTACCACTGATGTAATGTTTTCCCCCTTTATTGATACTCCAGTCTTAAACATTACCTGATATTTTAATTCCGCTCCAATTCTCTAAATATTTAAACATTTTATATGTATACTTTCACATTATTATTAAAAATTCCTTAATAATTCAAAATTTGTCTTATTCTTTCTTCCAAATATGAATGACTGCTGCTTGACTTTTTCAAGATTCCCACTTCCTGACATGCTTAATGGATTAAAATGTAATAGGGATTCATACCACAGGTATTATATGAGAAACAGTATAAGGCTGCTTTCTTTTCCAGTGGCAGTAACTTTGTTAATGAATTATGAAACCATATTAACATGAAAGTGTTATCAAAATTTCTATCAGCCATTTCAAGAATATTCTCATCCTAAAACAGTCCTAAGGGGCTAGAATATGAATTATTTTTATTTTGTCAGTGCTGTTTATTATTATTATTATACTGGATAGGAGAGGATAAGGTGGTATAACAGAAAAAAAAAATTCTTTGCTCCCCAGGGTAGTGGAGGATTGGGAGTAGCTGGGAGAGAACTTCAAGAGATGAGATTGTTATCCTTTGGGCCTTGGGGAAACACTGAAGAGACATTGTTTATTTTCTAATTTTGCTTGAGCATGACAATGGAAGAAAGGGACTTTATTGTTCTTACCTTTCCTCTGTACCTCCCACTATTTCACTTTGAGTATCTCACGCCTTCAACTCTGGACACCCCTCTGTCTCCTGCATTTCTTTGTTTTTCTCCCTTTCCTGTGACCCTGATTTAGAATTTCTCTCTAACAAGTAGTATAAATGTTTGGAAAAATATTTTGGCACAAATGATTACAAACTTACCCCATGTCCAAGAGACAAGACTGTTTCTACACATAACCACATCTATATTTAAAATTCAGTTCTTTGGAGTACTACCAAATTCCCAACATATTCTTAGTATTATTCTGCCCTCACCCTGAAGTAATAAAGTTATATGGATATTGGTTTCCCCCTGATTTTTGTTAGTATTTATTTACTTGTAACACAATGTACCCTTAAGATGGAGTGTTCACCTTGATTTTGAGTTTCCTAATATAACATTTTCTAAAATAAGACTTGCATTTTTCATATTGATGTATCAAGAACGTGCCTATTGAACTTAAGATGATCTAATTTTGTTCTCCCTTTCTTCTATATTTGAAATCCTAATGCTTATCTTATATTTTAGAACTGTATCCAACGATGCTTTGGGAAAACAAAACTTGACTAAGTCAACTGTAATCATTTTCCATTGGAACAATCTAGTTTTTCCATTGTATTAACAACAAAAGTAAAATATTTGAAAAATGTTAAATGCATTATTAATAATTAAAGTTAGAAAACAAAAATATTATACTATGTCTAGTTATAATTGTGTAGAAAATTTCTGGAAATAAAATAATAAACTATTAAGGGCATTACTCTCTTGAGCAGAGGACTTGAAGTCTAGACTAGGAAGAGATTTATTATTGTATACTCTTCATTGTTTTGTTTAAATGGTTTGGCTATTATAATAAGCAATCGGTTTTTATTTTTGAATAATGGATGATTAAGACCACTGAAGAGCACATAACATGTGAAATACATATTTGTACCTTGAGCAATAACCAAACTACCAAGCCAGGAAATGTATTTGCTGGAAAACATAAAAACAAAAAACATGTTTTCCAGAATGTACTTATATTGCACACACAAAGAGACTCACACACACACACACATACGCACATGCACACGCACACACACAGAGCTGCATTAGAGTTCAAATACTGGCTAAAAAGTTGATCATCATTTGCAAAGTAATATGATTTCACATGTATATCATATTTACTCAAAAATCTGAATCATGGACATCAATTATCATTATTTAGAAAAAATATACTAATCTTTTAAAGTGTGATTGTATATATTTGTTTCTAAGATTGATCACACTCCTGAGCAGCTATGACTTTCACTCATCAAGGATTAATCTCAAAGCCAGCTATCTAGTCCCTTGCAGAGACAGTACATGCCAGGAAGACTGGAGGCCGTCACAAAGACTCGTGGAGGCTGAAGTCTCACTCCCCCTTTTGAAAGGATAATCTTGCCCCTTACCCTTTTAAAGATGGGCAGGCTGTGGTCCCTCTGGGGAAAATGGAGCAGGAGGCAATGCTATCTAAGCCTCATCATGACAACTTCTCCATTTTGCTAGGCAGGCCAACCCTAGTCGAACTTGTTGAGAGAAATAAAGACAGTCAGTTTTCAAAACAATTAGGACTTTAATGCTCTTTGGAGATGAAATTCTTGGCTGAGAATCTAAATAAAGTGATCATAGTTTAAACTACAAAGAATTCAAAAATAGTTTATGTTGAGAAGAAAATGGGAATCACCAGTGGTATTCTCATAATGTTAATTTGATTGCATGTTGATCTGCTTACAGCCAGATGTCCTCCTTTGCTATTGAGCACATTGAGAAATTAAGATTCCATGCATTTCTCTAATTGCTCCCTTGAAATGAAAATGTCTATGCCTTTCTCACAGTCACATCAGAGATGAAAACTACACATCTATGTTAGTACATTCATCTTTTGCAACAAAGATTGAGAGATAAGAGTATTATTAGTTTAATCATGAGTGTGTATGAGGATAGCAATTATATTTTCTCCCTGAAAGTGTCAGCTGCCCATATGAAGTGAAACTCTGAAAGTTACAGCTACATTTTCTCACTTGCCTAAGGAATGCAGATACATATAAATGAAGCAGTGCTCTTGGCTAATTATCTAGGCAGTGGCCACTGTCATATTCCTTACTAAGAAATCAATTTTTAAAAGTCAGAAGGAGATATAATAAATACAGCTTCAGTCACTGACCAGCAAAAAAGCATGCCAAGTTAAATAGTCTTGGCCCTAGGAAGGAGGATGTTAAAATGTAGAGATTTTGAGTATGTCCATAAGAAAATTTAGTTAAAGTTGATTAAAAAAAATTCTGCCAGTAGCCTACATTGTCAGTTGTCTACAAAAATGCTATTCTGTAATATTTTATCTTGGAACATTTAATGTATTAATTTCACTTTTCCTTTTAAAAGTTAAGTTCCAAGCTATGTTCTATCTCTGTATAAGGAAAAGGTTAAGAAGCTTAATTATCAAAATCCAAATAATTTATTTAGAATTAGAGAAATATTGAAATATTGTGTATGCCAATTATCTTCCCATTCTCTAAAAAAGAACTAATCTAATTAATTATAACTCTTTAATTGTACTTTATCAATCTGATTATGTACGTTAAATTTTATTTAGGTGGACTTTTCCATTTGCTACAACTACCCGTTTCATAATTGCTTTTGTGGTATTAATTCTCTGATTTATGCTAGGCAATCTGAGGAAGATGAAGAGAGAAAATTGACACATTAGCATTGTGTTTATATTTGAAACAGGCAAAGAAGGTATTATTTTCTTACAATAGGAAATAAAAATGTATGATATAAAACTATTACTATAAATAGAAAATATGAATCAATAAAACCATGAAAATTTGAGTTTAAGATTTTAAGAAAAACCTGGAGAAAATGGAGCAGATCTGGAGGACAGCTGCTAAAATGATAAGGTGAAAATCATGTCATATGATAAATAATTAAAGAAAATGAATATATCGGGTCTGGAAGTTGTAGATTTAAAAAAAAGATAATTCTTGAACTTAAAAATGTAAGAATCCCAAAACGAGATCACAACTGACACAGAATAACTAAATTTATAGGGAGGCAATATTTCGCTCCTCATAAAGTATAGTGTTCTAACAGCTGCTTTTACTCCTTTGATTTGTTCATGTTTCTTTCTATTGTCTACCCCCAATCCCCCACCTACCACCCAGTTTAAGACAGACCCTATTTATCTCTCATTTGGACTATTATAATAGCCTGCTTACTGACATCCATGCCTCAAGTTTTACAATGCTAATGTTAGTCCTTTATTTTGCTTTCAAAAGAACTTACTGAAATACATATATGAGTATGTCTTTCTCTTTGGAAAACTTCAGTGGTTTGCTTTCACCTAGAGAATAACATCTAAACCTTGAAACACATTAAAACCCTTCACAATCCACCAGGAAATACATTTCAGGGGTCTTCTTTTGCCTTTCCAGTCACTCCATGTGTCTTGTATTTGGATTACCATGCACACTCACACTTCTAAACATTTATCACTTCTCCTATGCTTATTTGGACTACACTTTCTTCTTTAACTTTTAGTTACCTGGCAAAAATTCCTTGTAATCTAGCTCAAATGTTATTTCTTTTATGAGGTCTTTTCTGACTTTCCAAAGAGATGATCTCTCTTTACCTTCTATTGATTTGACTTCATTTTGACACATATCCTACTATTGTCTAGTTATTTGCTTATTGGTTCATTTCTCCAAGGAGAAAGGAATCTCTCTGGGAACCAACGCTCACAGTATTCCTGTTGATAGCTGAAGCAATAAGACAGTGTCTGGAACATAGTTGATTCTATAACTATCTTTTTTTTTAAGTGTAAAAAAAAGAAGTGTTCATGCAGGAAGTAGATGTTTGTTTTTCAAGACTGTTAGAAGAATTGGCTATATTGACTGAGACTGAACTTGGAATCTCCCTAAGACACTAACAAAACACTAAGATCCTATGTTTGCAGAGTAATTTCAGAATATCAGGTCATACACACACACATACACAAACACATACATAAACATACATATATGCACAACTGCAACAATAACACAAAAAGTTCTCTCCATAGGAAATCACTAGAATCAGTAATTTTCATGAAGTAATCATACTGGAGACATAGCATGTTGGAAATTTTCGTGCATTATTGCTTTCTGCTTAGTCTGTGGTAAAAATTCATTAAAAGAGCAGGTAGACATAATGAACATGAAATGCAAGTATTCATGAGACATTTTTGACTAACTGGTGTGGTAAGACAGAAAGTTTCAAAAATTGGAACAACTTCTTTACCAATAAAGAGCATAAAATTTTTTTACGCTGTTAATACATTATTAAATAGAAAAACCCCTACTGTTTACCCCCTCAAGAAAAAGTGGGACTTTTGTAAAAGTCCTACAGTGAAAACATATATGCCGTACGTCCTGAATGATAACTAGACGAAACAAAAAAGAACTCTCAGAAATTCATAAAATAAGTTTGAAACATAAACAGATTACATTAATATTTGGTTTTAATTGCTATCAGAAGAAAGAATCATATATTAAGATAAACACTAACATATAAACATAAAGAGACCTGCATACAAGAAGTGTATACATTTAAGATTCAGATAAAATTCAAATTTGATTTCATTATATACTAGTATATTAATACAGCCAAATGTCTACTATATTTTAGTTCTTTGCCAGTCCTTTGTTTTATCTGTTTATTTTAAAAGATGCATAATATCAATTACATGCTTAGCAGTGATAACAATAACAAATCAGTGTATTTCAAATTTGCCTGTGATGGGAAACACATGAACCCAGTGATACATGGTTGAAAAAGCTGTACTAGCATTCTAAAGCTATTATTTCCTTTGTGACACAATATATTTTTTTCTCTATTCTTAAAGAAAAACAAGTAAACATTTTGCAGGAGAAGGTATGTACAGATGGAGGTGGACAGCGGCATCTTAACTCTTAAATTAGTTCTTCACAACTTAGTTCCCAGATGTTTGTTTCTCATGCCCCCTGCTATATTGAGGAGAATTTGCTATTGTCTGTCAATGAGTCATATATGATCTTCACAAATTTGGAGAAAATGCAAAGTTACAGTTGTGTAGAGTATGAGTCACTGACAGACAATTGAAAGCTCCAAGAGGATGCACTCAGAGCTACTTTGCAATTTTTTTTTTGCAATACGCGGGCCTCTCACTGTTGTGGCCTCTCCCGTTGTGGAGCACAGGCTTTGGAGGCGCAGGCTCAGCGGCCATGGCTCACAGGCCTAGCCGCTCCGCGGCATGTGGGATCTTCCTGGACCGGGGCACGAACCCATGTCTGCCTTAGCTCTGCCATATTAATGTGTACAAGAAGAACAACTTAACAGTGAGATGTTATTATATATTAGAGTTTATCATAGAGTACAAATGTGCAAACATAAAAATTTATTTAGCCTAAGCAACTACTGTTCTTTAAACTTCAGATATCTGGATTTTCAAAAACACATATAAAGTTACTGAAGTTTTAGCCTGAATAAAAGAAATGAGGGTGGGGTGAGGGTGGGATGCCACAAGGAAATATTCAGATATTTGAAGGGCAGCCATATAATAAAAGGTGCAGATACACAATGTGTCATTTAGAGGAAAAGGCTAAAACTAACGAGTGTCCTTCATAGAAAGATAGACTTCCATGCAATATAAATGAATATTTTGTCCTATGAAGAAACATGACATCATATGGGATCAAAATCTTCCTAACAGTGGCTAAAGAATTTGTTGCCCATCTGTCCTGGATTATTTGTAGAATTTATTGGAATGTAAACTTCTCGAGGGCCAAGTTTTTTTGTTTGTCTGTTTGTTTTGTTTATTGCTGTCTTATTCCCTTTGACTAGAATAGTATCTGCCCCATGGTAGACACTTAATTTGTCCCACAATGAATCAAAAGAATTAAGGACTCTAAAGATTTTGATGGAAATGTTTTTAGATTTCCCTGAGAAATTATCTTTATATTGAATCTCCTTGCTTATAAGCATAGACTTTAATAAAAAACTAAAATTTTGATGTTACTTTAAAACCAAGAGATTTTTTTTTAAGGTTAGTCAATATAAATGTATGGGGGGCTTTGTTTAAATAATGTTCAAAGTTGCTTTCATTTAATTTTTTTTTTTTTTTTCCGGTACTCGGGCCTCTCACTGTTGTGGCCTCTCCCGTTGCGGAGCACAGGCTCTGGATGCGCAGGCTCAGCAGCCATGGCTCACGGGCCTAGCCGCTCCGCGGCATGTGGGATCTTCCCGGACCGGGGCACGAACCCATGTCCCCTGCATCAGCAGGTGGACTCTCAACCACTGCGCCACCAGGGAAGCCCAATTTTTATTAATATTACCAAGAGCTAAATGTGAATTGTAAATGAAATTCAGAATGGAGGCACTGACTGTGAATGATGACCAATTAGGCACCACCAGCATCACCCTTTTGATGTCCCATGGGCAACCAAATGTACACTTAGACATTTTTGTTTTTACAGCAAAATTTTTCTATCAGATTTGCACCATGGAAATGGTATAAGTTCTCTATTGTTCTGTAGTAAATTACTTTGAAATTTAGCAACTAAAAACAAAAATATATATTATCTCACACAATTGCTGAAGGCCAGGGATCCAGGAGTCACTCTGGCTCACAAAGTTGCAGTCAAGCTGTCATCTGGAATTGCAATCAGATCATGGCCTGGCAAACTCGTGTGTTTATCAGCAGATCTAGGTTTCTTAGTTCTGTGCTGCCTGTTGTCCAGAGGTTGCAGTCCCTCAACATATGGGCTTTTCACAACGAGAGAGAGAGAGAGAAAGAGAGAGAGAGAGAGAGAGAGAGAGAATCCAAGATGGAAACTGCAGTCTTTTATAACCTAGTCCCAGAAGTGGAATATTTATAACATTACATGTATTACAACATATATTATTGGTCACACAAGCCATCCCTAGTACAGTGTGGGTGGGGACCTACACAAGAGTGTGAATACCAGAAGAAAGCAGTCATTGGGGACCTTCCTGAAGGCTGCCTACCATAGAAATCAATGGATCAATAATTTGTCAGTTACTTATAGACACTATGATTGATCACACGATTGAAGGTAGAGATTTGGAAACCATGATGGTGGGAGAGGGAGGCCAAAATGAATTTTCTAGTTTATTGTCTAAATGGATCAAAATCCTGCAGCTCACATTTATGTGATTTTTTTTTCTATTTCATTTTAGTTAAAAATTGTTTATATTTCTAAAAATGTAGAGATACGTAAAAGAGATGGCCATTTTTATTGTGTAATATGATACTGCATTCTTTAAAGAAATAAAAACTGAAACAATAACTATTAATAGTCCAGAATACCAAAACAGCTCCTTTCAAAACAATAGTAAAAAAAATAGTAAAAAACATAGTAAAAGTAGGTCTGTCTTGGCTCTTCATCTAAAAGTCCAAGTAGTTGAAATAATTAAAGTACTGATTCTAGAAGTTATTCTTCTGTAATGCATACATATAGTATTAAAATATCACCCTCATGATTATTAATATCATCAAGCAAGCAAAAGAATGTTCTTTTAACTGTGGGTCAGAAGCAAGGTTTTCTTTGGTTTCTATGCACATGTGACAGTTCATTGGCAATTTTTCTAGAAATACATATTCTCCTCAAGTGTAATATCCTTGGGAATAATAGACACCGAATGAAATGCTGTGTTTGTAAAACCTTTTGAGCTCTGTGGGGAAAAAGAGTTGGAAGGAAAGAACAGAGTATTATTAGCATCAGATTCACAATTTATTCTGATTCTCTCCCCAAATCCTTTCCTCTGCCCTGAAGGAAGAAAGTTCCAATAAAGAAGAAGGGGGGGGGCCCAAGTTGTTAAGTCCAGTTTTGTCCCCAGGATAAAACATCATCTGGGCTCCAAGATGCACAAGAATCCTCTATATCTGTCAGGATTCTTAGTTTCAACAACAAAACTTGTCTCTGACAAATTTAAGAAGAAAAAGGCATTTGCTAAAAAAATGTTGGGCAGCTCAAAGAATCCCTAGGAGGTCTAGAGAACTTTCCCCATTTAGCAACAATATTTTGTTTTTCAGCCTTTGGCATACATTTCATAGCTAAAGACATAGTAAGCAGGAAAAATTATCTACACATTCATTATTCAATATGCATTTAACAATACATATTGAACCATGAACCAGGTATTGATTTAGGTATTGGGAATAGAGCTGTCAAAAACAAATCAAAGCTCTTGCCCACATGGAGTTTATATTCTAACAAATTTTGTCAACTAAAATCCTGTTTATACTGCTTTTGTTGATATATTCAATTTTATCAATAAATTTTTTATTGATTGGATTTTATCAGTTAAAATTTCAACTACACTCATTAAGTTTATTGTGCTTCTCTTATATTCCCACTCCTTTGAGATTGCCGGAAATTGTGGAAGCCAGATCTTACCTGGGCTTCTTCAATATGATCTCAAAATACCAGACAGTTAAAAAAACAAGGTTTGATGTAAGCATTTGAAGCTTTTTCTTTTTAAAAATTTTTTTAAAATATCTTTATTGGAGTATAATTGCTTTACAATGTTGTGTTAATTTCTGCTGTACAACAAAGTGAATCAGCCATATGTATACATATATCCCCATATCCCCTCCCTCTTGAGCCTCCCTCCCACCCTCCCTATCCCACCCCTCTAGGTGGTCACAAAGCACTCAGCTGATCTCCCTGTGCAATGCGGCTGCTTCCCACTAGCTACCTATTTTACATTTGGTAGTGTATATATGTCCATGCCACTCTCTTACTACGTCCCAGCTTCCCCTCCCGCCCCCAACCACCCCTCCCCCCGCCGTGTCCTCAAGTCCATTCTCTACGTCTGCATCTTTATTCCTGCCCTGTCACTAGGTTCATCAGTACTGTTTTTTATAGATTCATTATATGTACTTTAGCATACGGTATTTGTTTTTCTGTCTCTGACTTATGAAGCTTTTTCTTTATAGCAAAATGATAAGCAAAACCTTATTTGTAGGATTTGCTAAAAGTTGTTTTATGGTGTACAAAGTAGTTAATCTAAGTATTATTTTTAGTTATTACTAAAGAAGAAAGTTTCTATAAGTGCAAATATCATTATTCCATGGACTAATACATAAATATAATCAGTAGTTTAATAAATTCCACTTTTTCATGAACTAATAAAATGTTTTATGTAAGGACAGTTCCATCTGTATATTTTTAGTAGATCCTTTGGAAATTATATAATCAGTCTAACCCATGTCAAAGCAGGAGGCATGACTCTTTTATCCTTTATTTACTTCAGCTTGAGTTGAAGTCCATTGGAATCAGATGATTAAAGCTCTTTTAAGAAAGCTGGAGCTGGAGGACAGAAAGTTTGTGAGGGCTCTTAGTTAGACTGGGAGAGAAAACTCATTACATCTGACTCAGGATTTTCTCATAATAAAGTCACACAGGATGTTATTTGCCACAATGTATCATCTAGTTTTGAAGGATAATTGTTTAGCAAATCACTAAGTTATGAGACATATGGATGACTTAGAAAGTGGAGGGAGAGATAACTTACTTTGGTGCTGAAAAAAAGATGTCAGAATTAAAAAAAAAAAAAAATCCATCTAACCTAGAAGAATTTGAAAGCCATTTTGTAAGGCAAGACTTTTCTTGACCTAAGTGCTACATGATGGGGAAAGGACATATCTCCAGCAATTGTTCTAGCTGACTCTTGTATTATCCTAAAACATGCTGTAATCTCTGTAATCATTATAAAAATATCACACTTTCTTAAGCTCCATTTTCTCTTTAGTTACAAGCACACTTCTCTGCTCCCTTTTATTACAAAAGTTATTGAAAAGTTGTTTCCAATTCACCTCTTTGGGTTCTCCCTTAAGCTCACCCTAATATTTCTTTTTGCCCACAGAATTCCATTAAAACTACTCCAATCAGGTCTACCAATGGTGTGTGTGTGTGTGTGTGTGTGTGTGTGTGTGTATAGGTATTGCCTATCTCCAATAGGCAATACTCAGGCCTCACCTTATTGATTTAGCAACAGTATTGGAAGAAGCAGATTTATTTGAAATACTTCTTTCCCATTATTCTACTGGTTCCCTTCCTTCCTCACTGGCCACTCATATCCCTTAAGTTTCAATGGCAGTCAGATCTTGTATGTCTTTTCTTCATTTCACTCACTCCTTAAGTGCCCTCACACAGTCTCTTGGCTTTAAAACCATCTGTTTACTGATGGCTCCCAAATGTTTATCTCCAGTTTAGACTTCCCACCTGAAATTCTGAGTTCTAGATCCGTTTGTCTGCTTCAGAGTCTGGGATTTCTTTACTTTGTTCAGTCTCTAATAGACACAGTCTCATCAGAGACTGAACAAATTCAAAGGCAACTCCCAATCTTCCCTTCTAAGCTTTCTCCCACATTCCTTCCCACTTCAGTTATGGGTGTTACAGTGAGTTCTTTCTTTCTGTCACACACACTTAATGCATTAGCAAATCCTGTGGACTCTCTCTTCCAAACAGATTCAGAAAATGACCACTTCTTACCACCTCCACTGCTCCCACCATAGTTCATTATACCATCTTCTCTCATGAATCATTGCCAGAGCCCCCAAGTTGTCTCCCTACTTACGTCCTTGTCACTCCTCACACAATTTATTTTCCACACATCAGCTAGAGCAACGCTTTTAAAATGTATGTGGGATCACACCATTTCTCTGATAAAAACATGCTGTCTTACTCAGAGTAGATGAAGCCATTACAATAGCCAGCAAGCCCACATTTCAGTGGTTCTTGACACAGGCTGCACATTAAAATCACCTTGGGAGATTTTTAAATGATACCAGTATCTGGGTCTCATACTCAGAGATCCTATTGATAATTTAACCAGTATTGTATGAGATTTGGGCATTGATATTAAAAAAAAATTTGTTAGGTAATTATAGTGAAAGGGCAGCCTGGATTGAGGAAACCCTAACACTAACACCTTTTCCCCCCCGCACACAGTCTGGTTTATTAGCTCAAAAAATATGGAAAGTTTTTTCTCATGATCTGGACCCACTGTATCTTTGAACTAATTTTTTCTCCTTCTAGTTCATTCTGCTTTAGTTCTATTCAGCTTCTTTGCTATTTGTAAAACATAATAAACATTCGTCTGCCTCACAGGCTTTTCATTTTCTTAACTTTCCTGCATAACTTTATTACATTCTGACATAGTATATGTTTCAATTGTTGGTTTATTTCAGTTACAGTATAGTAGAATATATGCTCCAGGAGGGCTGGGATTGTTTTTCTGTTTTGGTCACTGCTATATTCCCAGCCCTGATGACAGTCTCTTGTCCATAATTGGCTCTCAATAAATATTTTTGAATAAATGGGCTATTTCATAATCTTTAGCCCAATGCCAACATGTGAAATACAAAAAAACTCCTCCCCACTTTTTTTTTAAAGAAAGACAGCTTTAAGAGGAGTGGAAAAGGAAACTTTCTCTTTTTGATGTACTGTTGAGTCACCAGTTAAATACTCATGTGAAGACGTTAACCAGGAAGATGAAATATGACTCTGTAGTTCCTGAGAGAAGCCCGGGGTTTAGGCATATACTTTGGTAGTTGTCCAATTAGAGTTGATGGCTGAAACCCTGGGAATGAATTCCAGTTCCAATAGAGAGCATTTAGAGGGAAAAAAGTGATTGATTTAGAAAAAGAAACATTCACAAGAGGTTAAAGAGAAAGGATTCATAAAAGGGACTGACGTGCTACAAAACCCATCTAGAGGCACAGGGGCAGCCCACTGAGAAGAGAGCTTTCCGCCTGAAATGGCGCGGCTTCCTCTGCTTCCCTGGCCGTTGCTCCTTGCCTGCTTCATTGCTCCCCTTACTTTCCATGATCGCTGAGTACAGACGCCAGGAGCCATCTGCACAAATATTGTTCCTTGTCCTGTTCATGCTGCAGTATGAGATCAATGAAGCTACTGGAGGCCCACAGAGGCCTCAATCTCTGTGTGTCAACAAGGGACTGATGAAGAGCCTCCTTCGTCTTACTCAGGTGAAGTCTGGGACTGCATCACGTGAATTTAGCCGGTGCTCTGAGTTACCGTGAGGTGATAATACTACTTTGTATTCAAAATGGAGTTTAACTGGTAATGATAAGCCTCTGCAGAGACTTCACAGCACCCTCAGCAGCAGGGAACTGTGGAGTGGAAGGTGCTAAAACTGTAATTAGAACAAGGCATCTGTCTCCCAGCTCCTACAGAGCAGCTACTAATCAATGTGATCACTCGCTTTGAGTGGGGAAGTGCTCACCCATGGTTCTGCTGGACTTTTTCCCAGCCACTAGCAGACTGAATGCTGGTGGAGAGCACCCTTGGCTTTGGAGAGGGAGAAGGAAGTAATATTGCTTAGTAAATGTAGCAGTTTACTTTTAAAAAGGTGTTTGGTGGGGGCATGTGTTGATTTACATTTCCTGTAAATAGCCTATTTGCTGAACAATCTGGAGCCAATTATTGCTAAAAGTATGGTTCACTTTGAAGCACTTTCAGGCTGATTATCCAGGACTTTTGACTCCTTCTCCCATATGTTTACTTGCCCTTTGGGATTTTGATCTCTTTTGGCAGGTTTATCAAGGAAGAAAAAGAAGAAGAATGCAGTCATATAAATTTTCTGTCTATTACCAATTCTGATCTGGGCAGCATTTTCCAATGTATGGAAAATTAAAATTCATCTTCTATAAAATTCATCTCTAAGAATTTTCTTGAAAAAAAGGGTGCTTTAATCCAATATGTTGGAGAATGCTGGCTATTATACCTCCCTTTGTAGAAATTCACAGTGCACACTAGGGTATTAAAGGCATCTAGCTGTCCTGCAAAAAAGAAACTGGTTTAAACTCTGTTGAACCCAGCACTGCCCAAATTTATTGCTCTAGGGAGTTTTTCTTTTTCTTTCCTTTTTTGGGGGCATTAAACAGAAGTAACGTTCCAAAGAAAAGCTTTTAGTAAAAGCTAGATTAAATATTTTTTATCATTGACATTTAAATTATGCCTAAAATGAGGTACAGAGATTTCCTGAGAATTTCTTCATCTTCACTTTCTATTACCACTGATAACTGCATGTTACATAATCATTCAGGATAAGTGGGCCAGGACTCCAGCTCATTCTTCTTCTCAAAAGAATAAAAATATAAGTCAATCCTTTTATCATTATGATCAGCCAACTTAAAAGCTGACTCCTGTTCTCATCCAATTTAGCCCCAGCAGACAGAGTCCTGGTGTATAGTCTATGTCTCCCACAGATACTGATGCCCGCTGTCTCTGAGAATTCTACATGCAGACTAAGACAGCCTTCTCCTTTAAATCTTCACAGTGGAGGGTGTTCAGGAGCTGACAGCATTTAGGATAATTTCCTAAGAAGCTGAAAAGGAAGGCTCACTCATCAGTGCATTAGGTTATATGTTTATGTAAAGAAATAAGAGGAAGAAATGAATAATGTAGCATATTATCCATTTCCATAAAGAATGAGTGCAGGACTTCCCTGGTGGCATAGTGGTTAAGAATCCGCCTGCCAATGCAGGAGACATGGGTTCGAGCCCTGGTCCAGGAAGATCTCACACGCTGCAGAGCAACTAAGCCCATGTGCCACAGCTACTGAGCCCGCGTGTCACAGCTACTGAAGCCCGCGCGCCTAGAGCCCGTGCTCCACAACAAGAGAAGCCACTGCAATGAGAAAAGCCTGCACACCACAACAAAGAGTAGTCCCCACTCGCTGCAACTAGAGAAAGCCCACACGCAGCAACGAAGACCCAACACAGCCAAAAATAAATAAATTTTTAAAAAGATTAAAAAAACAAAACAAAAAGCAAACAGAAAACCAAACTTGGTTCTGCACAGCTGACCAGCTTTGTTGATCTTTTCTCCACATTCATTATCAATCTCTGCACAGAATCATAAGTGTCTCAGTCAATGTTCTCCAGAGAAATGGAAGCAATAGGATGTGTGTGTGTGTGTGTGTGTGTTTGTGTTTGTGTGTGTTTGTGTGTGTGTGTGTAAAGAGATTTACTTTAAGGAGTTGACTTAAGTGATTACAGAAGCTGGCGCATCCAAAATCTGCAGGGTGGGCTGGCAGGCTGGAGACCCAGAGAAGAGCCAGTGCTATATTTCAAGTCCAAAGGCTATCTGCTTTGGATAAAGAAAAGGATAAAAGATAAATAAAGACAAGAAGATGGTGGTGATGTAATAGGAACAACAACAGCAAGGGAAAACTGTCTATAATTAAAGCAAGAAAAAACAATAAGCCTTCATAGGTGTTAAAAACTGTAGAACATACCACTGAGATTTTTTTTCATATTTGGTATTTTATATGTAAAGAGCAATGCTAAAATTATTTTACACACACACACACAAATAATGACAATTGAAATGAAAAATAAATATGTACAAATAAGAAGCAAACATGTATTTGTAGACTGCTGGTTTGCTCGTTTTACTTGAACAACACATCATATGTTCCTTTATTTTCCAATCACCCTCCTGGAAGGAGAAATTTTACCATGTTACCCCAGACTCATAAAAATCCAAGATAAATTCTAGATCTAAGTAAATAGGATTTAAGTGTCACCTTGCCAGTAGAATGTGGGATTCTGCCAGTAGAAGTGGGATTCCACCATTTCAATAAATGCTGTCAAAAACATTCCACTTTGATATTCTTAAACCTAAAAGATTTAAATTCATTTAATATTTTTGAAGAGACTGTATCTGTTGCCTCTAGGGAACATTCTCTGTTCTTCTTTCCCCAATCCAACTCTATTCTCCATAGGGTGTCTATATTATTCTCAAATTGCACTATCTTTATTCCACTTACTTTAAACTCTCCAATAGGTAGGGTGTACACAGCAGGACCCAGCAGCTACTTGTTCTAAATCTGTTCAGAATCCTTCTATGCTAACTGCTGGCACGGCCGGGTCCAGTGCCAATCAGATAGTTCATTGTTCTTGATAGCTCACACAGCTGCTCATCAAATGCACAGCTGTGGCACTGACCTTTAATAATATTATTCAGAGAATCAGCCTCATTTTATGAAATAGGCATGTCCTCACTTAAAATTCCCAAGGATCTACTATTGGCTTTGTAATTGAATCTATATTTTGTTAAACTGTCAAGGAAGATTTTTTTTTTTAATCAACAATCAATATTATATTAGTAAAACTTGTCTAGAACCTGTACAATGCCAGCTAATATAACCAGGATCAAAATGGTCTTTCTGCATTATGCAATTCAGGGAAAGTAAAACAGAAGGGGCTTAAATGACTTGAGAAAAATGTTCATATGTTGCCGCCTCAGCATTCCTGAGGAAACAGAGAAATATTATTAAGAGGTTTGTTTAAGATATGGTTTGAAGCAAAATAAAATAAGTCTACTATTTATTGGAATGAGAATTTTAGGTAATTGAATATCTATCATTGTCTAGGTCACATTTTTAGATATTTTGAGGCCTATTTTGCAACTTTATAAGATTTATGTGAGATGATTTTTTTTACAGTGACATGACTATTAAGTAAATGCATATTCTCAAGGGGATGAGGCCTGGTACTTCTTTTTTAAATTTTACTTTTAAGTTATCATACCCTAAAACTGACTTTTTAGGGTGTACAATTGTATGAACTTTAACACATGCATAGATTTGTGTAACCACCACAATCAGGAGAGAGAACTCTTACATCACCCGTCAAAACTCCCTCACGCTATATATTTAGAGCTTCATTTTCCCCAACCTCTCTACTCTTAACCCCATCACTACAGTTTGTCTTTTTTGACAATGTCATAAAATATAATTATAAAAAATGTGAGCTTTTAAGACTTGTTTCTTTCACTTAGCATAATGGCTTTGAGATTTATCAATAGCTTGTCCCTTTTTATTGCCGAATAGTATTTCACACGTGACTTTACCACAATTTTTTCCTTTTGCCAATTGTAAGACATTTGGACTGTCTCCAGTTTTGGGTAATTATAGAGTTGCCATTAAAATCTGTGATCAGGTTTGTATGTGAACATGTGTTTACATATTTCTAGGCTAAATACCCAAGGATAGTGATCTGGTAAGGATGTTTTTAACTTTATAAAACACTGCCAGATTATTTTGTAGGAGGGCTATATCATTGCTGGTATTATACTAGCAATGTATGAGAGTTCCAGTTGTTCTGTATCCTCATTGGTACTTGATATTATCATACAACTTTGGTGTTGTTTACCTATGTCATTCTAATATGTGTGTAATTATATCATGTAGTGGTTTCAATTAGCATATTATTAATAGTTAATGATGTTGAACAACTTTTCATATGCTCATTAGCCATCCATAGAATCCCAAAGTATCTGTTCAACCTTTTGCTTATTTTTCAATTATGCTGTAGGCTTTCTTATTTTGAGAGTTCTTTATCTAGTTTTAACATGTCTTTTAGTGATTGATAATTTGCAAATATTTCTCTCAGTCTGTGGCTTGTATTTTCGTTCTCTTAACAACATAATTCACAGAGCAAAAGTTTTTGATTTTTGATGAGTCATTTTATTGATTTTTTTTCTTTTGTGGATCAAACTTTAGATGTTTAATATATATAAGATCTATTTGTCTGGTCCCAAGTCATGAAGATATTTTCATTTTTTCCCAAAAGTTTCGTAGCTTTATATTTTCCATTTACATCTGTGATCCATTTTGAATCAATTTTTCATATAATGTTTGAAATTGAGGTTGAGATTCATTTTTTTGCATATGAAATTTTTAAAAAGAGTATTCTTTCTCCATTGAATTGCTTTTTGCACTCATGTCAAAATCAAATGGCCATAGTTGTGTGGTTCTATTTCTGGACTTGTTATTCTGTTCCATTGGTCTATGGGTCTGTCCTTCTGCCAATACCACAGTCTTGGTTACTGATATAGATACCTATTAATATTTGATACCCAAGGAGTGATATCCCATACACAGTTGTATTTAGGTCTGAAGATGAGAGAAGAAGTTGAGGTTGGAGATCTAAAGTTGGTAGTTATCACATAGAGAGACTATTTAAAAATCATGGGACTGAAGGAGAAAAAAAGGAAAGAGGTGAGAGAGAGAATGGCAAAGAGAGAATATGAGTTCAAGTTAAGCCCTTTTATGCTCCAACACTTGGAAGTAAAGTAGAAGAGGTTTAGAAGGAGAGGCCTGTTAGATAATTGAAAAATTAAGAGAGTGTGATATAGTAAAATATGGAGGAAGAACATTTCAAAAAGCAGTATGTGAGAAACTGGCAAACACTGCTGAGAGTTAAAGGAAGCTGAGTATGAAGAGATGACTATTCTACTCAGTACCAAGGAAATCATTTGTAATTTTCATAAGCATATTTTTATGTAACGAGTGAAGCAAATC